>NW_027077872.1:0-140519 GCF_963930625.1 Muntiacus reevesi
ACCTCATCTAGTTATTTTGAGAGATAATACACAGGTTGTAATACGGGCCCCATCATCTGCTCTAACACCCCAAGAGCAGTTCCTGTCCTTCCAGAAACATAGAGTCTAAAAGGCTTCTCCAGGTTGGGGAGGCCTAAAGCTGGGGCTGTAGTGATGGACTCTTTTAGGGCATTAAAGGCCACCTTGCAGGTCTCATGCCAGTCGAGTGGCTCTTCCTCTTTCCCCCTTAAATTTTCATATAGGGGTCTGGCCAGATTGCCAAAATTAGGAATCCAGATCCTGCAAACCCGGTCCTTCCTAAAAATTCCCTAAGCTGTTGTTTTGTTTGGGGGTACGGGGTATTTAAGATGAGGGATCTCCCCTCGGGGTCAGGCATTCCTTTTTTCTCCGTAATTATAAATCCAAGTTATTTTATTTGGGTTAAGCTAATCTGAGCCTACTTGGGGGATACTCGATAACCCTTTTCATACAGGAAAGTTAGCGTTTTAAATAGTGTCCATTTGAGAGCTGGTAAAATCTGGCCTAGCTATGAGCAAGTCATCCACATACTGTATTAGACTACTGTTTGTTAAAGTTAATTCCCTTAGTTCTCTCCCCGAGGAAGTCCCGAAGATATGAGGGATGTCCCTAAACCCTTGGAGTAGTCGAGTCCAGTGGAGAGCTGTATAGTCTCTCTTGTTTCCAAGTCCTGCCACTCAAAAGCAAAGAGTTTTTGGGATTCAGGATGGAGAGGAATGCAAAAGAAAGCACCTTGAAGGCCCAAGACTGAGAAGTACTTGGCATTTCCTGGGACTTGGAATAGGAGGGTATATGGGTTTGGGACTATGGGGTGGATGGGAACCACAGCTTCATTAACAGCTCTTAGATCCTGGACGAATCGGTAAGATCCATCTGGTTTTTGAACGGGCAAGATTGGGGTGTTGCAGGGGGACTCACAGCTTATTCGAGTTCCAGTATCTCGGTATTTGTTAACTAATGGTCTAAGACCCTCAAGAGCTACTGGTTTTAAGGGATATTGTCTTTTCCAGGGCTAGGGAACATTTGGTCTCAGAGAAATCTTTACTGGTGGAACTTTTATGGCTAAACCAGGGCTGGAGACATCCCACACCTGGGGATTGACATCATCTAGACAAGGGACAGACTCCTCCTTTTCTACCTCTGACTGTAAATATTCAGACATAGGCAAAGAAAATTATCGACTTCTACCTTTGTGTCCCCAAGTCACTCTGGTTTGGATGCGAAAGTATTATTCTCAAAATGGAAAATTTGGAAGCTGCAAACATGAAAAATTTAAAGAGTCACGCAGAAGCTAGTCACTCTAAGCTAACCCCTAAGACATTTATTGACTGATTTCTAGCTTCTCTTCATTAAACATTTTTATCTACAATAATCCTGTGTGTTCCTTTTAGTTAGGGATTCATTTTTAGACTATCCTGACTCTTCCACTACGTTCCAGTTTTGGGTCTGATACACTTACAGATGTGCCAAATGCTTCCTGAATACTATAGAACATATTTTATGTTTAAAATACTTCCATGCTTATGTAGCGAGTCAATGATTTTAAGTTTATTTGTTACACATTTCAATGTAAAAGTCAATGTGTGAGCTAACATATTCACGGCTTGGAAAAGATGGCTTGTTTTTATTGTGTGTTTGAACTCCTCACCCGACCAAAGGTCATGGAGAGGTCTATTGTTTTTCTAAAATGGTTATAGTGTTGTTTATTTTCTGGTAATTGAATTAGGGTGTGAGTTGCAAAGCTTGTGTTTCTGTTCATTTCATTCCATCTGTTCGGGTTTCTTTCTCTCTCCAGAGTCAGACAGTAATTTCCCATTGGTTGTCCAGTTACCAAGGTTGGTGTCCATGCATCCGTGCTGGTCTCTCCATACATGCCCGGGTGTCCTGTGAAACACTAAGCTTAATTTATTTGGAAATGACCTAGCTGTTCAATACACTGTCATCACTCAGTTGAGCAGAGGGAGAGAAATTCAAGTGACAAAACTCCAGAGAAGCTAGTGTCAGAGCGCCCCGGCGTGGCATGTGTGCAGGGGGTTGGGGGGAGGGGGGCGGGGCGTGGAGCGTGGAGATCTCAGGTGTCCTCCCACCCTGGTCCTCTCCAGGCCCGCCGCTGCTGAGTGGCCTCCCCCCGTCCCCATCGCTTTGGCTGCTCAGGGCCGGGTGGTCTCTGCAGCTGCCCGGCATCCTGCCCGAGGCCACCCCTGCCCACACGCTGTCTTCCAGTCTCTCTCTGAACCCTCGACTCTTTCTGCCTCTGTCTCACCTGGCGTGGGTGCGTGCGAGTGCCTGTCCGTGTGCCTGGCTGTCGCTCGTCCGCTCTCTAAGGAAGGTCCTGTGCTGGGCCCGTGGCGTGGGGGCAGGGCGGGCCTCGGTTTGGGGACAGGGCGGGGCTGAGGCACTCCAGGGGGTTTGCACAGCCGGCAGGATGGGAGCCTGGGGCCCCGGTGGGCTGCCCCTAAGCTCCAGGAGGCTCCGGGGACTGCAGACCCGGGCCGAAGCCCCGCTCGTCCGGAGCCACCTGACCCTGAGCAGCGAACGGGATGGTGGTTGACAGGGGGTGAGGGGGCACCGAGATGTCCTCGCTGCTCTCCCCACCTCCCCTCCCCTCACCCCAGGTTCCGCAGGCACGCCAGGCCCCGGCCGGCCGGGCCAGACTGGTGCTGGCCTGGGCTCGCAGTGTGCGGAGCGGGGGCGCCCTCCACTAGCCGCCGAGCTGCAGGCTCTGGCCGGCCGGAGTCCAATCGCGGGTCGTGCGGCTCAAGTGCAGCGCGAGCCCGCTCGAGAACTGCAGCCCCAGGCCCGACCGGCAGGTCAGACCGCAAGGGAGGCGCAACGCGGGGCTCCTGCAGCGCCTGGCAGCCGCCTCGGTCTAAGGCCATACCACCCTGAACGTGCCCTCTCTCCTCTGATCTGGGAAACTGAGCAGGGTCGGGCCTGGTCAGTACTTGGATGGGAGACCGCCTAGTAGTTAGGCGATTTTTTTTGATTTTTCTGAATGCCTACTTCAGAAAGTTAGAATCGGATGACTTCACACAGTAAAACGAATCATATTTTCATACATAATCTTAAGAATCCAGCAGCTGGTCATTCTTTTTCCTGTCCTAACACAGCTATCTGGAAATCAGTTGTAGTAAGTTCTACTGACTTCAGACCCTCATCCCTAAGGGAAGATATATAGGAAAACCCATAATATATCTAAATAAACATGAAAGATACAATGATGAGAAAGAAAAAAATTTCTCAGTGACATCTTAGTTGGTATCGGAAACACGATGATTATGAAAGCACAGCCCATAATCAAGTCCAGGCCATGGAAGCCTGTGACTGTCACTGAGTGTTGACTTCCCTTTCAGCTGAGGTCGTAAAAAGTGCTTTGTAAAATTCTGAGGTTTGAAGCACTTGTAACCTCCCGAAGAGACTGCAATCAGAAGGGTTTCTAGAATATCCTGATGCTGTGGTGAGCTCAAGCAATACATACTCCAGAGGACGGAAGACAGACATGTTGGGAAGTGGGGATGACTTCTACTGCACTTAGGGAGGAAGGGCATGTACAAGTGGAGAAGCAACACCTCAGTGATGGAATCTTTAAAGACTCCACACATGGAGAACGAAATGGCAACCCACTCCAGTATTCTTGCCTGGAAATCTCCATGGGCAGAGGAGTCTGGCGGGCTGAAGTCCACGGAATTCCATGACTGACCGTGTGTGCACGAGGGTGGAGGGAGACGGGCTGGTAGCAAGAAACTGGTAGAAGTAAAAAATAAGAAAAAAATATAAAATAAAGACTCGATAAATATGACAACGACTGGTAGGAATAAACCTTCAGAAGTGCATTCTCAGACCTCCCGTCAGAAGCACAAGCGTAATAAAGACACCGAGTTTTCACGGTCTCACACAAAATTAGACTGGCTTATGACAATGGGCAGAGAGGCTCCTCTAAGACATCGGGGCTGGGCTTTACTGGAGGATGCACATCGATTGAGTGCATGGCTGTGTGTTATGGAAATATGTCTTACTGGCAGGGCGAAGGCATCTTCTTGAAGAACACAGCAAATAACACCACAAATTCATGGAACTTGGCTACAATGACAATAGCTGATTTCGTGATGTCTACTGCTTGGCAGAGCTGGGATTGCCTCTGCCATTAAGTACCTCAGTGGCCAGCTGTGATAGTAGCCATTACTTTCTCACTTAGAAACTTGCCATGTGCACTAGCGCAAGAACAGTGAAAGCTCCCCAGAGAAGCAAGTCAGGCAGACATGCTTCTGTTTTCTCACAGAAGCTGCCTATGACCGGCCCTGCTCACAGACAGATTGCTAATTCCAAATCGATAGAAAGTTATGCAGATATTCTTTAGCAACTGAGCCACCAGTGATGCCCTACTAGCTCAGTTGCTAAAGAATCTGCCTGCAACGCAGGAGACCCCGCTTTGAGTCCTGGGTCGGGAAGATCCGCTGGAGAAAGGATAGGCTACCCACTCCAGGATTCTGGCCTAGAGAATTCCATGGACTGTGTAGTCCTTGGGGCTGCAAAGAGTCAGGCACGAACTGAGCCACTTTCACCTGCACATGCAGATATCACTTTAAAAAAAAATGTGGTAACAGATCTAGGACTTCTGTCAAGCTCATGAGTGAGTACTATAAATATACAGAATCAGCTTTGTCCTGCATAGTTTCTACCATCCTGTATTTGCTTTGAGAGGAGTTGAGCTACTCTTGGTACAGAGGAATGATTCTTTACCAACTGAGCCACAAGGGAAGCCCACTAATACTGGTGGGCGTAGCCTATCCCTTCTCCAGCAGATCTTCCTGACCCAGGAATTGAACCAGGGTCTCCTGCCTGAGTAACACATATTGGGTAAAAAACGGTGAGGGGGCAGAACTAGGGACATTGATTGGTAAAATCAGTTTTCCTTGTCTAGATGGCTAGCGTACGCGAAAGAAATGTTGGTGTGGATTTAAAAAATTCTTCTGATACGAAACAAAAATTTACTAGTTCTCTGCAGATCTTTAATGAAGCACAGATATTGTCATTAGATTGCTTTGGTCATATCCGTCTTATCCACATTTATTTTTTAAAATCACATAGAGTGGCTTCAATCACTTGAAGAAACGACAAAAGGTTTCTTTGGTCTCCATTCTACACTGGATCGAGAGAAGGCAGTTGATCAGCATGATGCAGGAGCTCAAGATGTTTTTGGCAAAAACTTGACTAGTCTGTTTAATGATATGGAAGAATGAATTAAGGATGGCAGCACGAAACAGAAGGCCATGCTAGAAGTACACAAGACCTTGTTTGGTAAGTCCAAACATGACTTTTTCTTTCAATGGAAGGATAGTTGCTTTACAGAATTTTGTTGCCAAACATCAACGTGAATGAGCCACAGGTGTACATATGTCTCCTCCCTCCTGAACCTCTGTCCCATCTCCTCCTCTCCGTTCCACCCCTCTAGCTTGTTGCAGAGCCCCTGTTTGAGTCCCCTGAGTCATACAGCAAATTGCATTGGCATCTCTTTTAACGTATGGTACTATGTTTCCATGTTCCACTGCATTCATCTCACCCTCTTCTTCCTCACACCTGCCAGTGTCCATAAATCTGTTCTCTACATCTGTGACTCCTTGGCTGCCCTGCAAATAATTTCATCAGTACCACCTTTAGTTCAAGCATTTCTTCTCCCCCCCCCCACGCCAAGCATTTCTTATTTCTTATTCCACTCTTACTGTCTTTAGTGTGAGACTGATCTCGAAACTGATATGAAAGTATTATTCTCAGCATGGAAAATTTGGAAGATGCAAACATGAAAAATTTAAAAAGTAACGCAGAGGCTAGTCACTCTAGGCTAACCCCTAAAACATTTATTGACTGATTTCTAGTTTCTTTTCTTTAACCTTTTTGATCTACGTAATCCTGTGTATTCCTTTCAGTTAGGGATTCATTTTTAGACTATCCGGACTCTTCCATTAAGTTCCAGTTTGGGGTCTGATACACTTACAGATGTGCCAAGTGCTTCCTGAATACTATAGAACATATTTTATGTTCAAAATACTTCCATGCGTATGTAGTGAGTCAATGATTTTAAGTTTATTTGTTACATATTTCAATGTAAAAGTCAATGTGTGAACTAACATATTCTCGATTTGGAAATGGTGGCTTTTTTTGTTGTGTGTAAGAACTCCTCACTGGACCAAAGGTCATGGAGAGGTCTATTGTTTTCTAAAATGGTTATAGTGTTGTTGTTTTTTTCGGTAATTGAATTGGGGTGTGAGTTGCAAAGTTTGTGTTTCTGTTCATGTTTTCCATCTGTTCGGGTTTCTTTCTCTCTCCTGAGTCAGACAATAATTTCCCATTGGTTGTCCAGTTACCAAGGTTGGTGTCCATGCATCCGTGCTGGTCTCTGCATTCATGTCCGGGTGTCCTGTGAAACACTAAGCTTAATTTATTTGGAAACGACTGTCATCACTCAGTTGAGCACAAGGATAGAAATTCAGGTGATCAAACTCCGGAGAAGCTTTTGTCGGTGAGGCGCGTGCGTTCAGGGGGTTGGGGTGGGCGGAGCGCGGACCGCGGATATCTCAGGTGCCCTCCCAACCTGGACCTCCCCAGGCCTGCCTCTGCTCGGCAGCCTCCCCCCGCCCCCATCGCGTTTGCTGCTCAGGGCCGGGTGGTCTCTGCAGCTGCCCGGCATCCTGCCCGAGGCCCCCCCTGCCCACACGCTGTCTTCCGGTCTCTCTCTGAACCCTCGACTCTTTTGCCTCTGTCTCACCTGGCGTGGGTGCGTGCGAGTGCCTGTCCGTGTGCCTGGATGTCGCTCGTCCGCTCTCTCAGGAAGGTCCTGTGCTGGGTCCGTGGCATGGGGGCAGGGCGGGCCTCGGTTTGGGGACAGCCAGGGCTGAGGCACTCCAGGGGGTTTGCACAGCCAGCAGGATGGGCGCCTGGGGCCCCGGCTGGGCTTCCCCTAAGCCCGCAGGAGGCTCCGGGGACCTCGGCCCCGGGCCGAAGCCCCGCTCGTCCGGAGCCATGTGACCCTGAGCAGCGAACGGGATGGTGGGGGGCGGGGGGTGGGGGGGCACCGAGACGTCCTCCCCGCTCAAGCCATCCCCTCCCCAATCCTCGCCAGAGCTCCCGCATCCTCTTCAGGCCGCTCGGGGTCCGGGAAGCGCCCCGGGCCGGGCCAGGCGCGTGCTGGCCGGGGGTGGCGTCGGCTGGTCTCCCAGCTGCAGGGCCTGTCCCGGTTTTTCCCATCAGTTTCAACAGTGACGGTCACCCCACATTGTGAGTCGTCTAGATTTCTCACTGACACCCCTGTTAGGGAGTGGCTTTTTAGAGAGATAGGGAAGGTCACTTGGGGGATGTTAGTCGTGAGAGAAAATAAGGGCTCAGGTGGGATTGCAGATGTCATCCAGGGGGTAAATAGAGACAGTTGTTGCTGGTACCAAGACATGAAGTTTTTTTTCCCCCTTTCCCCAAAAGGCCATATTACGACCACATGGGGGCGCTGAGTAACAGCCCATAGCTCGGCTGGAAGGGTGGGCCTTTGATAGTGATACCCTGGGATGGGTTGGACATACCCCCAACCTTTGTCATTAATGCAGATGCAGCCCGGGCTGCTTAGGTTGAGTTGAGAAGCAGTGTGGTTTGCAAGTGAACATGCCTCGTTTAGGGAGAGATCAATAGCCATACAGGGAGATATGATTAGAAAGAGGAAGAACATCATATGATGCATTTTACTTATCTGAGGCAGGATTGATGGGGTTCTGCTTGAACAAGAGCCTGAGATCTTCAACAGGTTCACAGGAATAGCTGTCCTCTGGCTTTGGAGTCTCAGTTTCTGTCTCCCCCTCCTGTAGGCCATAGGGTTTTATTCTAGAATTGTGGACCCAGGCAGATAGACCCTTCACTTTTACAGCAGTTGAAGTCACTAGAACAACCGGATATGGCCCTGTCCATTTCTCGGACAGCTGGTTTGGACTCCCTTTTTCTTGCCAGGTCTTTACTGATACTTGATCCCCTGGCTTTACCTGGGGATTTTTCAAGTCTTCCTGTGGTTTGTTCTCCATACCGTTGGAGTTCTTGCGGAAACCTTCCCAGGTCAATTATATGTTTTAAGAGTGTATTGGCATCCTCGTCAAGAAACAAATCAGAAGTTACGAATGGTCGTCCATACATCATTTCATAAGGACTTAACAATAGTGGCCGTTTGGGGGATGTCCGTAGCCTCATGAGGGCTATGTGCAGCATATGTGTCCACTTATTATGTGTTTCTGACATAGCTTAGCCAGAGCCCTTTTAAGAGTCTGGTTGGCTCTCTCTACCTTTCCTGAAGCTTGAGGCCTCCAGGATGAGCGGAGCTGGTATTTTATGCCTAAGCATGCGGCTAGGTTCTGGGGTATCGTGGCTGTAAGTGAGGGCCCGTTGTCACTCTGAAGTGACCGAGGCAGCCCAAACCTAGGCACTATCTCCTTCAGCAGAGCTTTACAGACTTCTGTAGCTCTCTCAGTCTCAGTAGGGAACGCTTCGATCCATCCTGTGAATGTGTCAATAAAGACTAGCAAGTAAGAAAACCCTTGGGTCTTGGGCATGGCTGTAAATTCTACTTGCCAGTCCACTCCTGGGTATGATCCCTGATGATGGACAGGTGTAATTAGAGGAGGTCTGGTTTTTGGGTTATTTTTTAGACAGGTGTCACAATTTTGTGTGACCTGTTTAACAACCTTAGCTAACTGGGGATGGGATAGAATAGGCTTAAGCAAGATTTCTAGATTATCTTTTCCAAAATGGTCGCTCTTATGTAAGGAGTTAGTAATGTTTTAAACCTGAGAATCAGGGAGTATTATTTGGGCCTGATCAGGCTGAAACCACCCATGTGACCCAATCTCCCAGCCCCGCTCAGCATATCGGGAATGTCCCCCTGGTGTAAAATCTGGAGTCGGGGTTTCCTTGGGGAAAAGGGGGCAGATAGCAGTGGCAGAGGTAGCTTCCCCGGCAGCTCGTCCTGCCTCTTGATCAGCTTTCCTATTTCCCTGAGCCTCTTTTTCTTGCCCCTTTTGGTGACTCTTGCAGTGGATGACAGCTAATTTTGCAGGAAGTTTGACTGCCTCCAGGAGCCTGAGAATGAGCTCTTTGTGTTTAATAGCAGAGCTTCGGGCACTGAGCATCCCTCTTCCTTTCCAAATTGCTGAACAGGCATGCAGAATGAGGAAAGCATACTTAGAGTCCATACACACATTAATCCTCTTTCCTTCTCCTAACTCCAAAGCTCTTGTCAGGGCAAAAAGTTCAGCTTTCTGGGCTGAGGTGTCTGGGGGAAGAGATCCACTTTCCTTAGTTTCTTCCAGGCTCACTACAGCTTATCCTTCTTACCTTTCTCCCTTTTCTACAAAACTGCTGCCATCTGTGTGCCAGTTTTCCTGTGGGCCAGATAAAGGTGTCTCTGATATGTCCCGGCGAGAAGAGTATAACTCCTCTGTGATTTGTATGCATTGGTGATCCAGAGGGGAGGTAGGGGGATCTGGCAGTAAGGTTGCTGGATTTAAAGTCTGGCAGACCCTCAACTTTATTTCTGGAGTGTCAAGGAGGAGGGCTTGGTATTGGGTGATGCTTCCCCCTGTCATCCACCTGTCCCCTTTCGTTTCCAAGACTGCTTGCACCCGGTGAGGCGTATACACTGTGGTGGGCTGACCCAGGGTCAGCTTAGATGCCTCCTTAACCATAAGAGCGGTGGCTGCTACTGCCCGGAGGCAAGTGGGCCACCCTCTGGCCACCTCATCTAGTTATTTTGAGAGATAAGCCACAGGTTGTAATACGGGCCCCATCATCTGCTCTAACAACCCAAGAGCAGTTCCTGTCCTTCTACAAACATGGAGTCTAAAAGGCTTCTCCAGGTTGGGGAGGCCTAAAGCTGGGGCTGTAGTGATGGACTCTTTTAGGGCATTAAAGGCCACCTTGCAGGTCTCCTGCCAGTCGAGTGGCTCTTCCTCTTTCCCCCTTAAATTTTCATATAGAGGTCTGGCCAGATTGCAATAATTAGGAATCCAGATCCTGCAAAACCCGGTCCTTCCTAAAAATCCCCTAAGCTGTTGTTTTGTTTGGGGGTACGGGGTATTTAAGATGAGGGATCTCCCCTCGGGGTCAGGCATTCTTTTTCTCTCCGTAATTATAAATCCAAGGTATTTTACTTGGGTTAAGCTAATCTGAGCCTACTTGGGGGATACTCGATAACCCTTTTCATACAGGAAAGTTAGCATTTTAAATAGTGTCCATTTGAGAGCTGGTAAAATCTGGCCTAGCTATGAGCAAGTCATCCACATACTGTATTAGACTACTGTTTGTTAAAGTTAATTCCCTTAGTTCTCTCCCCAAGGAAGTCCCGAAGATATGAGGGCTGTCCCTAAACCCTTGGGTTAGTCGAGTCCAGTCGAGAGTTGTATGGTCTCTCTTGTTTCCAAGTCCCGCCATTCAAAAGCAAAGATTTTTTGGGATTCAGGATGGAGAGGAATGCAAAAGAAAGCACCTTGAAGGTCCAAGACTGAGAAGTACTTGGCATTTCCTGGGACTTGGGATAGGAGTGTATATGGGTTTGGGACTATGGGGTGGATGGGAACCACAGCTTCATTAACAGCTCTTAGATCCTGGACGAATCGGTAAGATCCATCTGGTTTTTGAACGGGCAAGATTGGGGTGTTGCAGGGGGACTCACAGCTGATTCGAGTTCCAGTATCTCGGTATTTGTTAACTAATGGTTTAAGACCCTCAAGAGCTACTGGTTTTAAGGGATATTGTCTTTTAGAGGGCTAGGGAGCATTTGGTCTCAGAGAAATCTTTACTGGTGGAACATTTATGGCTAAACCAGGGCTGGAGACATCCCACACCTGGGGATTGACATCATCTAGACAAGGGACAGACTCCTCCTTTTCTACCTCTGACTGTAAATATTCAGACATAGGCAAAGAAAATTATCGACTTCTACCTTTGTGTTCCCAAGTCACTCTGGTTTGGAGGCGAAAGTATTATTCTCAAAATGGAAAATTTGGAAGCTGCAAACATGAAAAATTTAAAGAGTCACTCAGAGGCTACTCACTCTAAGCTAATCCCTAAGACATTTATTGACTGATTTCTAGCTTCTCTTCTTTAACCTTTTTTATCTACAGTAATCCTGTGTGTTCCTTTTAGTTAGGGATTCATTTTTAGACTATCCTGACTCTTCCACTACGTTCCAGTTTTGGGTCTGATACACTTAGAGATGTGCCATGTGCTTCCTGAATACTATAGAACATATTTTATATTTAAAATACTTCCATGCTCATGTATTGAGTCAATGATTTTAAGTTTATTTGTTACACATTTCAATGTAAAAGTCAATGTGTGAACTAACATATTCACGACTTGGAAAAGTTGGCTTTTTTTTGCTGTGTGTTTGAACTCCTCACCCGACCAAAGGTCATGGAGAGGTCTATTGTTTTTCTAAAATGGTTATAGTGTTGCTTATTTTCTGGTAATTGAATTAGGATGTGAGTTGCAAAGCCTGTGTTTCTGTTCATTTCATTCCATCTGTTCGGGTTTTTTTCTCTCTCCTGAGTCAGACAGTAATTTCCCACTGGTTGTCCAGTTACCAAGGTTGGTGTCCATGCATCCGTGCTGGTCTCTCCATACATGTCCGGGTGTCCTGTGAAACACTAAGCTTAATTTATTTGGAAATGACCTAGCTGTTCAATACACTGTCATCACTCAGTTGAGCAGAGGGAGAGAAATTCAAGTGACAAAACTCCAGAGAAGCTAGTGTCAGAGCGACCCGGCATGGCATGCGTGCAGGGGGTTGGGGGGAGGGGAGCGGGGCGCGGAGCGCAGAGATCTCAGGTGTCCTCCCACCCTGGGCCTCTCCAGGCCCGCCGCTGCTCAGTGGCCTCCCCCCGCCCCCATCGCTTTGGCTGCTCAGGGACCGGTGGTCTCTGCAGCTGCCCGACATCCTGCCCGAGGCCTACCCTGCCCACACGCTGTCTTCCAGTCTCTCTCTGAACCCTCGACTCTTTCTGCCTCTGTCTCACCTGGCGTGGTTGCGTGCGAGTGCCTGTCCGTGTGCCTGGCTGTCGCTCGTCCGCTCTCTCAGATAGGTCCTGTTCTGGGCCCGTGGCGTGGGGGCAGGGCGGGCCTCGGTTTGGTGACAGGGCGGGGCTGACGCACTCCAGTGGGTTTGCACAGCTGGCAGGATGGGCGCCTGGGGCCCCGGCTGGGCTGCCCCTAAGCCCGCAGTTTGCTCCGGGGACCGCGGCCCCGGACCGACTCCCCGCTCGTCCGGAGCCACGTGACCCTGAGCAGCGAACGGGATGGTGGGGGGTGGGGGGTGGGTTGGCACCGAGAAGTCCTCCCCGCTCAAGCCACGCCCCTCCCCAAACCCCGCCAGAGCTCCCGCAGCCTCGCCAGGCCGCTCGGGGTCCGGGAAGCGCCCCGGGCCGGGCCAGGCGCGTGCTGGCCGGGGGTGGCGTCGGCTGGTCTCCCAGCTGCAGGGCCTGTCCCGGTTTTTCCCATCAGTTTCAACAGTGACGGTCACCCCACATTGTGAGTCGTCTAGATTTCTCACTGACACCCCTGTTAGGGAGTGGCTTTTTAGAGAGATAGGGAAGGTCACTTGGGGGATGTTAGTCATCAGAGAAAATAAGGGCTCAGGTGGGATTGCAGATGTCATCCAGGGGGTAAATAGAGACAGTTGTTGCTGGTACCAAGACATGAAGTTTTTTTTCCCCCTTTTCCCAAAAGGCCATATTACGACCACATGGGGGCGCTGAGTAACAGCCCATAGCTCGGCTGGAAGGGTGGGCCTTTGATATTGATACCCTGGGATGGGTTGGACATACCCCCAACCTTTGTCATTAATGCAGATGCAGCCCAGGCTGGTTAGGTTGAGTTGAGAAGCAATGTGGTTTGCAAGTGAACATGCCTCGTTTAGGGAGAGATCAATAGCCATACAGGGAGATATGATTAGAAAGAGGAAGAACATCATATGATGCATTTTACTTATCTGAGGCAGGATTGATGGGGTTCTGCTTGAACAAGAGCCTGAGATCTTCAACAGGTTCACAGGAATAGCTGTCCTCTGACTTTGGAGTCTCAGTTTCTGTCTCCCCCTCCTGTAGGCCATAGGATTTTATTCTAGAACTGTGGACCCAGGCAGATAGACCCTTCACTTTTACAGCAGTTGAAGTCACTAGAACAACCTGATATGGCCCTGTCCATTTCTCGGACAGCTGGTTTGGACTCCCTTTTTCTTGCCAGGTCTTTACTGATACTTGATCCCCTGGCTTTACCTGGGGATTTTTCAAGTCTTCCTGTGGTTTGTTCTCCATACCGTTGGAGTTCTTGCTGAAACCTTCCCAGGTCAATTATATGTTTTAAGAGTGTATTGGCATCCTCGTCAAGAAACAAATCAGAAGTTAAGAATGGTCGTCCATACATCATTTCACAAGGACTTAACAATAGTGGCCGTTTGGGGGATGTCCGTAGCCTCATGAGGGCTATGGGCAGCATATGTGTCCACTTATTATGTGTTTCTGACATAGCTTAGCCAGAGCCCTTTTAAGGGTCTGGTTGGCTTTCTCTACATTTCCTGAAGCTTGAGGCCTCCAGGATGAGTTTCTCACTTAGAAAACGAACCTCATACTTGCCATGTGCACTAGCGCAAGAACAGTGAAAACTCCACGGAGAAGCAAGTCAGACAGACATGCTTCTGTTTTCTCACAGAAGCTGCTTATGACCGGCCCTTCTCACAGACAGATTGCTAATGCCAAGTGGATAGACAGTTATGCAGATATTCTTTAGCAACTGAGCAACCAGGGAAGCCCTACTAGCTCAGTTGGTAAAGAATCTGCCTGCAACACAGGAGACCCCGCTTTCAGTCCTGGGTCGGGAAGATCCCCTGGAGAAGGGATAGGCTACCCACTCCAGTATTCTGGCCTAGAGAATTCCACGGACTCTATAGTCCATGGGGCCGCAAAGAGTCAGGCACGATCTGAGCCACTTTCACCTGCACATGCGGATATTACTTAGAAAAAGAAATGTGGTAACAGATCTAGTACCTCTGTCAAGCTCATGAGTGAGTACTATAAATATACAGAATCAGCTTTGTCCTGCATTGTTATTACCATCCTGTATTTGCTTTGAGAGGAGTTGAGCTAGTCTTGTGAAACAGGAATGATTCTTTACCAACTAAGCCACAAGGAAAGCCCACTACTACTGGAGTGCGTAGCCTATCCCTTCTCCAGCGGATCTTCCTGGCCCAGGAACTGAACCAGGGTCTCCTGCCTGAGTAACACATATTGGGTAAAAATCGGTGAGGGAGCATAACTATGGACATTGATTGGTAAACTCAGTTTTCCTTGTCCACATGGCTAGCGGAGGAGAAATAAACGTTGGCATGCATTTAAAGAATTCTTCTCATACTATATATAAAATTTACTAGTTCTCTGCAGAAGTCTTTCCTGAAGCACAGATATTGTCATTAGATTGCTTTAGTCATATCCGTCTTATCCACATTTATTTTTAAAAGTCACATAGTGTGGCCTCAAATACTTGAAGACACGACAAAAGGTTTCTTTGGTCTCCATTCTAAACTGGATCGTGAGAAGGCAGTGGATCAGCATAATGCAGGAGCTCAAGATATTTTTGGCCAAAACTTGACTATTCTGTTCAATGATATGGAAGAATGAGTTAAGGGGGGCAGCACGAAACAGAAGGCCATGCTAGAAGTACACAAGACCTTGTTTGGTAAGTCCAAACATGACTTTTTCTTTCAATTGAAGGATAGTTGCTTTACAGAATTTTGTTGCCAAACATCAGCATGAATGAGCCACAGGTATACATATGTCTCCTCCCTCCTGAACCTCTCTCCCATTTCCCTCCCCCTCCACCCCTAGCTTGTTGCAGATCACCTGTTTGAGTCCCCTGAGTCATACAGCAAATTTCATTGGCATCTGTTTTTACGTATGGTAATATATTTTCATGTTACTCTGCATTCATCTCACCCTCTCCTTCCTCCCCCCTGCCCGTGTCCATAAGTCTGTTCTCTACATCTGTGACTCCTTGACTGCCCTGCAAATATTTTCATCAGTACCACCTTTAGTTCAAGCATTTTTTTTTACCGCCCAAGCATTTCATATTTCTTATTCCAGTCTTACTGTCTTTAGTGTGAGACTGATTTTGAAACTGATATGAAAGTATTATTCTCAGCATGGAAAATTTGGAAGATGCAAACATGAAAAATTTAAAAAGTCACACAGAGGCTAGTCACTCTAACCTAACCCGTAAAACATTTATTGACTGATTTCTAGTTTCTCTTCTTTAACCTTTTTTATCTACAATAATCCTGTGTATTCCTTTTAGTTAGGGATTCATTTTTAGACTATCCTGACTCTTCAACTAAGTTCCAGTTTTGGGTCTCATACAGTGAGACATGTGCCAAATGCTTCTTGAATACTATAGAACATATTTTATGTTTAAAATACTTCCATGCTTATGTAGTGAGTCAATGATTTTAAGTTTATTTGTTACACATTTCAATGTAAAAGTCAATGTGTGAACTAACATATTCACGATTTGGAAAAGGTGGCTTATTTTGTCGTGTGCTAGAACTCCTCACCCGACCAAAGGTCATGGAGAAGTCTATTGTTTTTCTAAAATGGTTATAGTGTTGTTTTCTTTCTTTTTTTTTTTTGTAATTGAATTAGGGTGTGAGTTGCAAAGCCTGTGTTTCTGTTCATTTCATTCCATCTGTTTGGGTTTCTTTCTCTCTCCTGAGTCAGACAGTAATTTCCCATTGGTTGTCCAGTTACCAAGGTTGGTGTCCATGCATCCGTGCTGGTCTCTGCATTCATGTCCGGGTGTCCTGTGAAACACTAAGCTTAATTTATTTGGAAATGACCTAGCTGTTAAATACACTGTCATCACTCAGTTGAGCACAAGGATAGAAATTCAGGTGACCACACTCCGGAGAAGCTAGTGTCAGAGCGCCTGGGCGTGGCGTGCGTGCAGGGGGTTGGGAGAACGGGGGCGGGGTGCGGAGCGAGGAGATCTCAGGTGCCCTCGCACCCTGGGCCTCTCCAGGCCCGCCCCTACTCAGCGGCTTCCCCCTGCCCCCATCGCATTCGCTTCTCAGGGCCGGGTGGCCTCTGCAGCTGCCCAGCATCCTGTCCGAGTCCCCCCCTGCCCACAAACTGTCTTCGAGTCTCTCTCTGAAACCTCGTCTCTTTCTGCCTCTGTCTCACCTGGCGTGGGTGCGTGCGAGTGCCTGTCCGTGTGCCTGGCTTTCACTCCTCTGCTCTCTCAGGAAAGACTTTTGCTGGGCCGGCAGAGTGGGGGCAGGGCGGGTCTCGGTAGGGCGAAAAGGCGGGGCTGAGGCGCTCCAGGGGCTTTGCGCAGCGGGCAGGATGTGCGACTGGGGCCCCGGCTGGGCTGCCTCTAAGCCCGCAGGAGGCTCCGGGGATCGCGGCCCCGGGCGGAAGCCCCGCTCGTCTGGAGCCACGTCACCCTGAGCAGCGAACGGGGTGGTGGGGGGCAGGGAGTGAGGGGGCACCGAGACGTCCTCGCTGCTCTACCCACCCCTCCTCCCCCCACACCAGGTCCCGCAGGCACGTCAGGCCCCGGCCGGGCCAGACGGGTGCTGGCCGGGGCTGGCGGTGTGCGGGGCCGTGGCGCCCTCCGCTGGCCCCTGAGCTGCCGGCCCTGCTTGGTCGGAGTCCAGTCGCAGGTCGTGCGGCTCAAGTGCAGCACGCGCCAGCTCGAGAGCTGTGGCCCCAGGCACGAAGGGCAGGTCAGAACGCAAGGGAGGCGCAACGCGGAGCTCTTGGGGCACCTGACAGCCACCTCGGTCTAAGGCCATAGCACACTGAACGTGCTCTATCTCCTCTGATCTGGGAAATTGAGTAAGGCCGGGCCTGGTCAGTACTTGCATGGGAGACCGCCTAGTAGTTAGGCGGTTTTGTGATTTTTCTGAATGCCTACTTCACAAAGTTAGTATTGGATGACTGCACATAGGAAAACGAATAATGTTTTCGTACATAATCTTAAGAATCCAGCAGCTGGTCATTCTTTTTCCTGTCCAAACACAGCTAACTGGAAGTCACTTGCTGTAAGTTGTACTGACTTAAGACCCTCATCCCTAACGGAAGGTATATAGGAAAACCCATAATATATCTAAATAAGCATGATAGATAGAAAGATGAGAAAAAAAAAATTATCAGTGACATCTTAGTTGGTATATGAAACACGATGATTATGAAAGCACAACCCATAATCAAGTCCAGGCCATGGAAGCCTGTGACTGTCACTGAGTGTTGACTTCCCTTTCAGCTGAGGTTGTAAAAAGTGCTTTGTAAAATCCTGAGGTTTGAAACACTTGTAACCTCCTGAGGAGACTGCAATCAGAAGGCTTTCTAGAATATCCTGACGCTGTGGTGAGCTCAAGCAAAACATTCTGCAGAGGTCGGAAGACAGACATGTTTGGATGTGGGGATGACTTCTACTGCACTTAGGGAGAAAGGGCATGTACAAGTGGAGAAGCAAAACCTCAGTGACGGAATCTTTAAAGACTCCATACATGGAGAAGGAAATGGCAACCCACTCCAGTATTCTTGCCTGGAAAAATCCATGGACAGAGGAGTCTGGCGGGCTGAAGTCCACGGGATTCCATGACTGATCGTGTGTGCACGAGGGTGGAGGGAGACGGGTTGGTAGCAAGAAACTGGTAGAACTAATAAATAAAACAACAACAACAACAAAAAAAACTAAAGACTCGATAAAAATGACAATGACTGGTAGGAATAAACCTTCAGAAGTGCCTTCTCAGACCTCCCGTCTGAAGCACAAGCGTAATAAAGACATTGAGTTTTCATGGTCTCAGACAAAATTAGACTGGCTTATGACAATGGGCAGAGAGGCTCCTCTAAGACATCGGGGCTGGGCTTTACTGGAGGATGCACATCGATTGAGTGCATGGCTGTGTGTTATGGAAATATGTCTTACTGGCAGGGCGAAGGCATCTTCTTGAAGAACACAGCAAATAACACTACAAATTCAAGGAACTTGGCTACAATGACAATAGCTGATTTCATGTTGGCTACTGCTTGGCAGAGCTGGGTTCGCCTCTCCCATTAAGTACCTCAGTGGCCAGCTGTGAATGTAACCATTAGTTTCTCACTTAGAAACCAAACCTAATACTTGCCATGTGCACTAGTGCAAGAACAGTGCAATACCCAACAGGTAAAGGAATATGACAAGTGCCCACTAAGTCAAACAAAAGAGGAGGAGATAGGGAATCTATCTGAAAAACAATTTAGAATAATGATAATAAAAATGATCCAAATCTTGAAAACAAAATGGAGTTACAGATAAATAGCCTGGAGACAAAGATTGAAAAGATGCAGGAAATGCTTAACAAAGACCTAGAAGAAATAAAAGAGAGTCAATTAAAAATGAATAATGCAATGAATGAGATCAAAAACACTTTGGAGCGAACCAAGAGTAGAATAACGGAGACAGAAGATAGGATAAGTGAGGTAGACAATAGAATAGTGGAAATAAATGAAGCAGAGAGGAAAAAAGAAAAAATGATCAAAAGGAATGAGGACAACCTCAGGGACCTCTGGGACAATGTGAAACGCCCCAACATTCGAATCATAGGAGTCCCAGAAAAAGAAGACAAAAAGAAAGGCCATGAGAAAATACTCGAGGAGATAATAGCTGAAAACTTCCCTAAAATGGGGAAGGAAATAGCCACCCAAGTCCAAGAAACCCAGAGAGTGCCAAACAGGATAAACCCAAGGCGAAACACTCCAAGACACATATTAATCAAATTAACAAAGATCAAACACAAAGAACAAATACTAAAAGCAGCAAGGGAGAAACAACAAATAACACACAAAGGAATTCCCATAAGGATAACAGCTGATCTACCAATAGAAACCTCCAGGCCAGAAGGGAATGGCAGGACATAATGAAAGTAATGAAAGAAAATAATCTACAACCTAGATTACTGTACCCAGCAAGGATCTCATTCAGATATGAAGGAGAAATCAAAAGCTTTACAGACAAGCAAAAGCTGAGAGAGTTCAGCACCACCAAACCAGCTCTTCAACAAATGCTAAAGGACCTTCTCTAGACAGGAAATGCAGAAATGTTGTATAAACATGAACCCAAAACAACAAAGTAAATGGCAACGGGACCACACCTATCAATAATTACCTTAAATGTAAATGGGTTGAATGCCCCAACCAAAAGACAAAGATTGGCTGAATGGATACAAAAACAAGACCCTTATATATGCTGTCTACAAGAGACCCACCTCAAAACCAGAGACACATACAGACTAAAAGTGAAGGGCTGGAAAAAAATATTTCACGCAAATGGAGACCAAAAGAAAGCAGGAGTCACAATACTCATATCAGATAAAATAGACTTTCAAATAAAGGATGTGAAAAGAGACAAAGAAGGACACTACATAATGATCAAAGGATCAATCCAAGAAGAAGATATAACAATTATAAATATATATGCACCCAACATAGGAGCACCGCAATATGTACGGCAAACGCTAATGAGTATGAAAGAGGAAATGAATAGTAACACAATAATAGTGGGAGACTTTAATACCCCACTCACAACTATGGATAGATCAACTAAACAGAAAATCAAAAAGGAAACACAAACCTTAAATGATACAATGGACCAGCTAGACCTAATTGATATCTATAGGACATTTCACCCCCAAACAATCAATTTCACCTTTTTCTCAAGTCCACACGGAACATTCTCCAGAATAGATCACATCCTGGGCCATAAATCTGGTCTTGGAAAATTCAGAAAAATTGAAATCATCCCAGTCATCTTTTCTGACCACAGTGCAGTAAGATTAGATCTCAATTACAGGAAAAAAATTGTTAAAAATTCAAACATATGGAGGCTAAATAACACGCTTCTGAATAACCAAAAAATCATAGAAGAAATCAAAAAAGAAATCAAAATATGTATAGAAATGAATGAAAATGAAAACACAACAACCCAAAACCTATGGGACACTGTAAAAGCAGTGCTAAGGGGAAGGTTCATAGCATTACAGGCTTACATCAAGAAACAAGAAAAAAGCCAAATAAATAACCTAACTCTACACCTAAAGCAATTAGAGAAGGAAGAAATGAAAAACCCCAGGGTTAGCAGAAGAAAAGAAATCTTAAAAATTAGGGCAGAAATAAATGCAAAAGAAACTAAAGAGACCACAGCAAAAATCAACAAAGCTAAAAGCTGGTTTTTTGAAAAAATAAACAAAATTGACAAACCATTAGCAAGACTCATTAAGAAACAAAGAGAGAAGAACCAAATTAACAAAATAAGAAATGAAAAGGGTGAGATCACAACAGACAACACTGAAATACAAAGGATCATAAGAGACTACTACCAGCAGCTCTATGCCAATAAAATTGACAACTTGGATGAAATGGACAAATTTTAGAAAAGTATAACTTTCCAAAACTGAACCAGGAAGAAATAGAAGATCTTAACAGACCCATCACAAGCAAGGAAATCGAAACTGTAATCAAAAATCTTCCAGGAAACAAAAGCCCAGGACCAGATGGCTTCACAGCTGAATTCTACCAAAAATTTAGAGAAGAGCTAACACCTATCTTACTCAAACTCTTCCAGAAAATTGCAGAAGAAGGTAAACTTCCAAACTCATTCTATGAGGCCACCATCACCCTAATTCCAAAACCACACAAAGATGCCACAAAAAAAGAAAACTACAGGCCAATATCACTGATGAACATAGATGCAAAAATCCTTAGCAAAATTCTAGCAAATAGAATCCAACAACATCTTAAAAAAATCATACACCATGACCAAGTGGGCTTTATCCCAGGAATGCAAGGATTCTTCAATATCTGCAAATCAATCAATGTAATACACCACATTAACAAATTGAAAGATAAAAACCATATGATTATCTCAATAGATGCAGAGAAAGCCTTTGACAAAATTCAACACTCATTTATGATTAAAACTCTCCAGAAAGCAGGAATAGAGGGAACATACCTCAACATAATAAAAGCTATATATGACAAACCCACAGCAAGCATCACCCTCAATGGTGAAAAATTGAAAGCATTTCCCCTGAAATCAGGAACAAGACAAGGGTGCCCACTCTCACAACTATTATTCAACATAGTCTTGGAAGTTTTGGCCACAGCAATCAGAGCAGAAAAAGAAGTAAAAGGAATCCAGATAGGAAAAGAAGAAGTGAAACTCTCGTTGTTTGCAGTTGACATGATCCTCTACATAGAAAACCCTAAATACTCTTCCAGAAAATTACTAGAGCTAACCAATGAATATAGTAAAGTTGCAGGATATAAAATTAACACACAGAAATCCCTTGCATTCCTATATACTAACAATGAAAAAACAGAAAGAGAAATTAAGGAAACAATACCATTCTCCATTGCAACAAAAAGAATAAAATACTTAGGAGTATATCTACCTAAAGAAACAAAAGACCTGTACATAGAAAACTATAAAACACTGATGAAAGAAATCAAAGAGGACACAAACAGATGGAGAAACATACCGTGTTCATGGATTGGAAGAATCAATATTGTCAAAATGGCTATTCTACCCAAAGCAATCTACAGATTCAATGCAATCCCTATCAAACTACCAACGGTATTTTTCACAGAACTAGAACAAATAATTTCACAATTTGTATGGAAATACAGAAAACCACGAATAGCCAAAGTAATCTTGAGAAAGAAGAATGGAACTGGAGAAATCAACCTGTCTGACTTCAGTCTCTACTACAAAGCCACAGTCATCAAGACAGTATGGTACTGGCACAAAGACAGAAATATAGATCAATGGAACAGAATAGAAAGCCTAGAGATAAATCCACGAACCTATGAACACCTTATCTTTGACAAAGGAGGCAAGGATATACAATGGAAAAAAGACAACTGCTTTAACAAGTGGTGCTGGGAAAACTGGTCAACCACCTGTAAAAGAATGAAACTAGAACACTTTCTAACACCACACACAAAAATAAACTCAAAATGGATTAAAGATCTAAATGTAAGACCAGAAACTATAAAACTCCTAGAGGAGAACTTAGGCAAAACACTCTCCGACATGAATCACAGCAGGGTCCTCTATGACCCACCTCCCAGAATATTGGAAATAAAAGCAAAAATAAACAAATGGGACCTAATGAAACTTAAAAGCTTCTGCACTACAAAGGAAACTATAAGTAAGGTGAAAAGACAGCCCTCAGATTGGGAGAAAATAATAGCAAATGAAGAAAGAGACAAAGGATTAATCTCAAAAATATACAAGAAACTCCTGAAGCTCAATTCCAGAAAAATAAATGACCCAATCAAAAAATGGGCCAAAGAACTAAACAGACATTTCTCCAAAGAAGACATACAGATGGCTAACAAACACATGAAAAGATGCTCAACATCACTCATTATTAGAGAAATGCAAATCAAAACCACAATGAGGTACCATTACACGCCAGTCAGGATGGCTGCTATCCAAAAGTCTACAAGCAATAAATGCTGGAGTGGGTGTGGAGAAAAGGGAACCCTCTTACACTGTTGGTGGGAATGCAAACTAGTACAGCCACTATGGAAAACAGTGTGGAGATTTCTTAAAAAACTGGAAATAGAACTGCCATTTGACCCAGCAATACCACTTCTGGGCATACACACCACGGAAACCAGATCTGAAAGAGACACGTGCACCCCATTGTTCATCGCAGCACTGTTTATAATAGCCAGGACATGGAAGCAGCCTAGATGCCCATCAGCAGATGAATGGATAAGGAAGCTGTGGCACATATACACCATGGAATATTATTCAGCCATTAAAAAGAATTCATTTGAATCAGTTCTAATGAGATGGATGAAACTGGAGCCCATTATTCAGAGTGAAGTAAGCCAGAAAAATAAAGAACATTACAGCATACTAACACATATATATGGAATTTAGAAAGATGGTAATGATAACCCTATATGCAAAACAGAAAAAGAGACACAGAAGTACAGAACAGACTTTTGGACTCTGTGGGAGAAGGTGAGGGTGGGATGTTTCAAAAGAACAGCATGTATTTTATCTATGGTGAAAGAGATCAGTAGCCCAGGTGAGATGCATGAGACGAGTGCTCGGGCCTGGTGCACTGGGAGGACCCAGAGGAGTCGGGTGGAGAGGGAGGTGGGAGGGGGGATCGGGATGGGGAATACGTGTAACTCTATGGCTGATTCGTGTCAATGTATGACAAAACCCACTGAAATGTTGTGAAGTAATTGGCCTCCAACTAATAAAATAAAATTAAAAAAAAAAAAAAACTGAGCTATCCTAAAAATTAAAAAAAAGCTACCTCTTCTATGCAACATCTGTGTGTCTTCTGTCTGTCTTCTTCCTCGCTGACGCCACTCATCCCTTGGGTATTCCTGGTCCTGCTGGGGCTGGACCTCGGCAATTTTGCTCAATGCTTTGGATCCTAGTGGAAAAACATGCTGTTAATCCTACTTTTGCGAGGATTAAAACCATCGTAAAAACAGGAATTTGTTTAAATATTTTTGGTTTAAATATATCTTGTGTATATAATTACCCAGATTACTGTTGGGTATTAGATTGCTATGTTACAATATGTATGGCATACATGAGTTCCACTGTTATTGATATGATATGTGGTGGAGAGGTATTTGGTGGTGCAAGTGATTTAAATGATGTGTTCACAGTGTTTATATTCCTGTTATGTGGTTAATGGGTCTTGGATTCACGTTTGAAATATGACTCCCTTGTCTTTTGTGATGCATGAGAAGTGCTGAAATTGAAGATGATGCAGGTTAAGTCTAGGGTTGAGGGTGTGAGTAGGGTGGGGGGGAGGGTATGGGTTAGGTTAAGGGTGTGGATTAGGGTGTGGGTTACATTGTGGCTTAGGGGTTAGAAGTTAGGGGTGTGGGTGAGGGTGAGGGCTGAGGGGTGAAGGTGTCAGGTTAGGGTTGGGATGATGCGTTAGGGTTAGTGTGTCAGGTTAGGGTTAGGGGGTCGGGTTGGTGTTAGGTTCTGGGATAGGGTTACAGTGTTGGTTAGGGTTAGGGTGTCGTGTTGGGGTTAGGGTTAGGGCAAGGGCGAGGGCAATTTCGCCTGGGACCTTATGGAGGGGCCTCACAGTCAAAGGTAAAGGCAAAGTCACATCCACACTTCTGTTCCATCCCCTTTGCTCTATAGTAGAGCTCTAGTAAGCCTAGGCCTGGTAGGAAAACTCTTGGCTCCTGTGGGGACACATCCTGTGTGTGAATCTGCATACCAGACCTAGGGGCCACAGGGCGCCTGTTTTCTTCTGGGAGAGGGGACACTGAAGCGGTGTTGCCTGGCAACAGCTTGAAAATCCATTAAATTGCACTTTACGTACCTCTGACAAAGCTAGATTTGCTCCACCTTTTCGCCATTTGGAAGCAAACCTTCCATACCCTCTCCCCAAGTAGGCAATGGGCCTACTTTGAGTAGAAAGTCCCCTTGAGGAGCTGAGCCCAGGAAGGCACCCAGTCATGTCAAACACACTCCAGCTGCTTACTTCCTCATGGGCAGTATCACTATCAGCTAGGAATGTCTTTGCAAGGATTGAAAAGGGAAGGGGAGATACATGGCCCTGCCTCTGAAATTTCAGTCCTCTGAGCAGAACTGGAATTCAATTGTATCAGCGAAACTGTGCCTTCCAAAGAGGCTTGCAAACACACCCCGAGTGGCTGCCTCTTCTTCCCTGAAGAAGGCTCCCTTTCCCTGCATCCTGCGGACTCCCTGTCCCAGCCTCCTGCAAAAGCGCTTCTTGGAGTTCCTTCTTGGAGTTCCTTTCTTAGTTGCAGTTATCCCTCAACTTGGGGCCATAGGGAGTAGCCCCACACTCACAGGGGAAGGCAGACCCACCTCCACACATCTCTTCCATCCCCTTTGCTCTGTAGGACAATTCTAGTGAGCCTAGGTCTGTCAGAAAATTCTTGGCTTTGACGGGAACACACCCTGTGTGTGAACCTGCATACCCGACCTAGGGGCCACAGGGCGCCTGTTTTGCTCGAGTGGGCCTTGAAGCAGTACAGCCTAGTGAGAGCTTGAAAATCCATCCAATTGCTCCTTTCTTACCTCTGACACCTAGCTTTGTTCCACCCTTTGGCAGTGTGGAGGGAAGAGGGCCCAACCCCGTCCTCAAGCGGACATGGGGCCTACTTTGAGAGGAAAGGCCCCCTTGAGGAGCTGAGCCCATCAAGGCACCCAGTCATGTCAAATATACTCCCACTGCTTGCTTCTTCATGGGTAGTACCACTATCAGCTTGGAATGTCTTTGCAAGGATCACAAAGGGAAGGGGAGATACACGACCCTGCCTCTGGAACTTCGGTCCTCTGAGCAGACCTGAGTGCTCTAGGGAGCCTAGGACTGTCAGGAAAATTCTTGGCTCCTACGGGGACACACCCCATATGTGAACCTGCATACCGGACCTCGGGGCCACAGTGTGCCTGCTTCTCTCGGTGTGCCTAAAGCGGTGCAGCCTAGCAACAGCTATTGAGCCTAGGTCTGTCTGGAACATTTTGGATCCTGTGGGGAAAACACCCTGTGCACACCCCTAGATACCGGGCCTAGGGGCCAAAATTCTCACATGTCTCCTGGGGAACCCTAACACAGTGTGACCTAGCAACTGCTTGAAAATCCATCCCATTGCTGTTTTCCTCCTTCTGATACAGCTAGCATTGCTCCTTGCTTTGGGATATCTCAAGCAAGGGGCGAGTCCATAACTGCTCTCCTGGGGCCCAATGGATGTGCAAGGTGCCCTCAACCAGGTGACCCCAGCATGCCACCTGGCCCCCTCAGACACACTCCCGCAGCCTTCCTCCTCATGGGAAGCACCTCTCTGACCCAGGAATGTGTTTGCAAGGCTCGGAATGTGCAGGGAGACACATGGCCCTGACTCTGGAATTGAGGTCCTTGGGGCAGGCCTGCAGGTCTGACATCTGAGAAGCAAAACACTTGCTGCAAATAGAGGCCTGAAAACACACTCTGTGTATGACTTTCCTTCCTCCAAGGAAGATAGCTTTCCCAGTCTCCTGCATGCTGAGTGTCACACAGCTGGAATGTGCTTGCGTGGAGGTCATGATTCAGTGGCAATGGCCCCTGAGGCCCTGTGCCCAGGTAGGGCGCCCACACTCACAGGCAAATCAAAGCAACTTCCAAATGAGTCAGCTCTTCACATCTAGTGGCCAAAGTATTGGAGTTTCAGGTTCAATATTAGTCTTTCCAATGTATATTCAGACCTGATTTCCTTTAGGATGGAGTGGTTGGGTCCTCTTATAGTCTAAGCAAACTTCAAGCATCTTCTTCAGCACCACAGTGCAAAAGCATCAAATCTTTGGCTGTCAACTTTCTTTATAGTCCATCTTTCACATCCATACATGACATGGAAAAACCTTAGCCTTGACTAGACGGATCTTTGTTGGCAAAGCAATGTCTCAGCTTTTTAATATGCTGTCTAGTTTGGTTATCACTTTCCTTCCAAGTCGTAAGCATCTTTTAATTTCATGGCTGCAGTCACCATCTGCAATGATTTCCGAGCCCCGAAAAATAAAATCTGCCACTGTTTCCACTGTTTTCTCATCTATTTGCCAAGAAGTGATGAGACTGGATGCAATGATCTTAGTTGTCTGAACGCTGAGCATTAAGCTAACTATTTCACTCTCCTCTTTCTCTTTCATCAAGAGGCTCTTTAGTTCTTCACTTTCTGCCATCAGGGTGGTGTCATCTGCATATCTGAGGTTATTGATATTTCTCCCAGCAATCTTGATTCCAGTTTGTGCTTCATCCAGTGCAGCATTTCTCACGATGCCCTATATATAAGCAGATATAAGTTAAATAAGCAGGGTGCCAATATACAGCCTTGACATATTCCTTTTCCTATTTAGAACCAGTCTGTTGGTCCAGGTCCAGTTCTGTTTCTTCCTGACCTGCATATAGGTCTTTCAAGAGGCAGGTCAGGTGATCTGGTATTCTTATCTCTTTCAGAATTTTCCCCAGTTTATTGTGATACACACAGTCAAAGGCTTTGGCATAGTCAACAAAGCAGAAATAAGTGTTTTTCTGGAACTCTCTTGCTTTTTCAATTATCCAGTGGATTTTGGCAATTTGATCTCTGGTTCCTCTGCCTTTTCTAAATCCATCTTGAACATTTGGAATTTCACGGTTGACATATTGCTGAAGCCTGGCTTGGAGAATTTTGAGTGTTACTTTACTAGCATGTGAGATGAGTCCAGTTGTGTGACAGTTTGAACATTCTTTGTCATTGCCTTTCTTTGAGACTGGAATGAAAACTGAGCTAACAACCTAGATGTTTTCAATCGCATATGCTAAAAGAACTGCCTTTGCAGTTTCCAAGGGAAAAAAGTTTCATTTTAAGCAATTTTCTCTGAAGTTCAAGGAATATCATGGACATCCTCCATCAAAAAGTCATCTTTCTTTTATGTAATCACAGTTTCATGCCTAAATTATAGACCAACTCATGCTCAAATTGACTCTGATATCAGGGGCAGATCAGCTAGCTGATAAAAAGCTTGGATTGTCCCTCTGGAGGAAAGTGAGACCTTGGTCCCAAGAGAAGAATCTGAGGGCTTAAGGGAATTTGCAGGAGTGGGGAAATCTTGGTCCATCCTACATGTACCGTACTTAAATAATGCTTATTTATTTTACGGAAGTAAAAAAAAAAACAAAAAAACAAAAAACAGATGATAAAAACAAATATAAATCACTGAAAGGTAAATAAATTCATCATCTGTGATTGAAAGCTGCATTCTAAGAAAGCTGTGTTCTCTTAACCTAGAGAGTAGACTAAATTCCAGTCTGGTACCAGCTTACCAGATAACAAACAAAAAGTGTTGTTTATGGGTAAGCTCAGGAAAGTCTTTTCCATGTATCTTGAGGTAGCAGTATTTTTGCAAAGGCATCAGTGTGAAACCATGGAAGGCATGTTTAAAACCTGATTAGATAAAAATTGACAAAATAAACATTGACAAAATTGAAAAAATAAAAATTGACAAAAAAAGTGACAAAATAGTCACTGCTGTGACTTGAAACACTTTAATATGATAACTAGAATTATAACTGACAGCATTTTACCAGGACATATCAGATTTTCATGGATGTCACATAGTTTCTAGGATACCTACATTAGTAACTGAAGGAGTCTTTGGGCTTAGAAAAGAAAACAACAGTCTCAAAGGCCCTTGCTTGTATCATTTAACATTGGAGAAAACAAAATCGAACTTTAGGTCCCACCCTGAGGCTCCAGGCCAGTTATATCTATCTATTTTCCCATGCAGCGTAGTGCCTGCTGGAAGTCCAAGGGATTTATCCTGCCTGGTAATTTCACCAGCTGGGACTCCACAACCCTTAGTCTGGCCGGCTGACCCAGCCCTGCTTCCAGCACTTTGCAGGCCAGCAGGCCCTTGACCACCTGCTGGGACAGGAAAGGGAAGGGTCCACGAATTGCATCCTAGAAACTTAGTAGGGTGCATGTATTTAAAAACCTGGTGGCCACCCAGGCAGGAGAGAAGGGAGGAGGGCACCTTGCTGCCCTTTCATGGGGGAATCTGTGGCTGTCCTGCTGAGAGGGGGCCTTTCCATGGGGACCCTGTGCAATAAGTTTGGTGTTTTGGAACTGAATAATTAGAACGTGTAAAATTTTTAATTTATGTGGTGCTTTAATTAAAAAAAAAAAAACAAGCAGCTCCAAGTTTTCTACAAATTGAGGCCTCAAACTTGAAGGCCTATTTTCCTTCCACTGTGGCATTCTATGAAGAAATGTGCGTTTTTTAAAGAAAAGGGTCAGAAAAGTGAGGGAAACAGAAAAGCCAGAGGTGCCCCAGGAGTTTGGTGAAGGTCTTAGGAGGTCACTTGTAAATGCTGCTGGCCATCGGGAGGCAGTCTCTTGTGACCAATGGGCACAGAGCTCTGCAGGCTTGTCCTTTGCATGGATGTTCTTGTTTGTGGAAATCCAGCTCAGAGCCATCTCCTGATGTGTAAGAATTTCCCAGACTAGACCCCTAGGCAAATCCCACAGGACCAGGGACTCCTTTCTTCATTGTATTTGTCTGTTTGACTGAAAACCAGAAATGGCATATTTTTCTTTCAATCTGGTCTATCATCCAGGCCTTGGAGTAATATTTCCCCTCCCCCTCAATAGGCTTGGGTTCCGGTGATGAATTATAGTCAGTTGTGCATGATTTCGCAGATGAGGAAACTGAGAGTCGGAGAGGGCGGAGGACTGTCCAAGGGAGAATGGGATATCCTTCCAGGAACACTGGCTCCTGGGTTTTTAATGAGCTTCCTACCCAGCATGGTCATTAAGTGGCAAGGGTTGACATTGAGAATAAACTATTGGTGGAAATGAAAAAGGCTTTTTGAAAGAATGTGCCTACCAGCTGTGCATCTTATGGAGTATTTTCATTGTACTTCCCAGCCCTTGCAAAGTGCTGGGCAAAGGGCAGATGCTTCATCATTTTTATTGAATAAGTTCAATGTCACACAATTGTATCTGTAGTGTCAGCAACACTATGAGGTATATTAGAACAGTGATGGTCCCAGTTGGTACCCACAAGGATATTTTTAAAAAATGAAACAAATCTCTCTGATCATCACCAAGGCTATCAGAGGTCTATTGCAGACTCCACACAAGGGAGGGTCTACCTCTTGGGACACCCCCACTTCAGCATCTCCCTAAACCAGCAATCTAGGACAGCTGAGTACACTTGAAGTTCCTTCCTTGACCTTGGGAGTTTTTTGGAAGACAATTTTTTTGACAGACAGGGGTGGGGCAAGGTTTTGGGATGTTTCAAGTGCAGTCCATTTATTGTGCACTCTATTTCTGTTTCTGTTCCCTGGAGGCTCAGTTGGTAAAGAGTCTGCCTGCAATGAGGGAGACCAGGGTTTAATCCCTGGGTCAGGGAAATCCCCTGGAGAAGGAAATGACAGCCCACTCCAGTATTCTTGCCTGAAGAATTCAATGGACTGAGGAGCCTGGTGGGCTACCAAGGGCTGGACATGGCTGAGTGATCAAACTCTTATTTCTATTATTATTTCACCAGCTCCACCTCAGATCATCAGGCATTAGATCCTAGAGGTTGGGGGCCCCTGCTTTAGTTCCCTCTTTCATCTTCTACACAGCTCCAGCATGCTTCCTCCTCCTCTTCCACCTGCAGAACTACCTGCTGGGCTTCTCTGAGTGTGATTAAGAGTTTCCTTCCCTCACTGTCTTTCCTCTGAGTCCCTTTTCCTAAATGGGTTTCCATGATCTCCTTTAGGCACTTTTTCCCCAGGTGGTGCTAGTGGTAAAGAACCTACCTGCCAATGCAGGAATCCTATCCCTGGGTTGGGAAGATCCCTTGGAGGAGGGCACCCAGCCCACTCCAGTATTCTTGCCTGGAAAATTCCCATGGACCGAGGAGCCTGGTGGGCTCTGACAGTCAGACGTGATTGAAGCGACTTAGCACAGCATACCATAGGACCTTTGAACTGCAGACTCATGTGATTGTTTGGATTCTTTGGAGTCCCTTGTTATTCCACGTGTATGTTAGGGTCAGCTTGTATATTGCTTCCTAAAGGCCTGGAGAGGGTAATAGGCAGGAAGGCCAGGGGTCTCCAGACAGAGGGAATAGGCTGCAAGTGTCAGACGTTTTTTCATCTCTCAAGCAGCTGGAGGAACGAAACGAGTGCTACATTTTTTCCCCTTCTCAATACAAATTTAAGAGGTTTCTCTTAAAATTTTGTGTTGCTATGACGACTCCTGGCTCCACCTGAACTTAACTTTTCTCAAACCTTCAGCTAAGCAATGCATTTTGTCTTAAGGAAAGGTTTGTCTTAAGCTATGTTAATATACTACGTATTTCTGCTAGACTCTGTCTTCAGGTCGGTTCCCCCTAAAGGCTCAGAACCGACTTGACAAACCAATATGTTTTACTCATACCTGTTCTCCTAATCTATGTTAATGAAATGATATATTTGCTTGGAAATCTGCCTTTCTTCAAAATTCATGTCAATCATTCTATGGCCCGGGATGACTCACCTGCTGCCAATATTATCTCAATGCATGTTGTGGGTGAGGGGCCTGGTGTCATTCTCTGAGACATTGCCTTTCTTTCATTAGCAGACTGCTAGTGGCTGTATAACATCTGCCTAAAGACTAGCAGGGGGTACTCTTACTGCCCCCGTCTGATGTCTATGTCAGCAGCTTTCTCTATCTCTTTTATACTTTAATAAAACTTTATGACACAAAAGCTCTGAGCGATCAAGCTTTGTCAACTGGCCCTGGATTGAATTCTTCTCCTCTGGAGGCCAAAAATCCTGGCGCCTTTTGTGGTTCAGCAATGACCTTTCAGTCTTTTGTAATTCATATTGAATCTTCATTTCAGATTGAAGATGCATTCCATGGTATTGCCATCTTAAGTCTTTCCATCGCTATGGAATATCTGTGCATGTATTCAGGATATTTTTCAGCAATCGTGTATAATTTCCAATGTGCCAGTCTTGTCATCCTCATTACACCCATGGCAAAATATTTTATTAATGTTGACACTATCAAAAGGAAATTGTTTTTTTAAATTCCTTTTCAGATTATTATTTGCTAGTGTATACAGATAAAACTGTGTAATCATTCATTTTTATCAGCTTGGACAGCTTGATAGTTGTCTTTACTTTCTTTACTTCCTCATACTTTAAGATTATCCTAGCTTATATATTTACTGTCTCGCCCCTAGTCTCAATCGTTTATTCAAAGAATTTCTGTCCTTTTTTTTAAACACTGAATTATTTTTGACAATGCTGGGTCTTTGTAGCTAGATGCCTAGTTGTAGTGAGCAGAGGCTACCCTCTAGTTGACTTGCCATGGCTTCTCATTGCAGCGCTTTCTCTGGTTGCAGAACTTGGGCTCTGGAGCATGCAAGTACTTCAATAGTTGTGCGGGGGCTTAGTTGCCCCTGGGCATGTGGAATCCTCTAGGACCAGGGGTTGAACCAGTGTTCCCTGCATTGGTAGGCAGATCCTTTACCACTGGGCCACCAGGGACATTTCCTGTTCTTTTTCATTATAGAGTGATATTTAAAACATACATGTAGGAGCTAAATATGCTCAGCTGACAATATTTGGAAATATATACAGGTATTCCAGCTTATATATTCAGTTGAAGGTAATTTGTGATGATGTCTCCATGAATCTTGTAACCTTTCCTTTTGTTTATCCATAACTTACCATTCCAATGGTAAGATACCTGGCTTCCACCACTTGTCATGTATGGAATTCAGTGCTTGTCCCATGTGGTTACTGAAACAACTGTCAGACTGTCTTCCAAAGGGGGCTGTGCATGCATCCCACCAGTATCTTGAGTATGTTTCTGTAGGAGAGTTTACTATCAGTATACCCTCCATGGCCAGGTGTCTATTTCAATCTTTACCAGTTATGAATGGGCTTGTTTGCTCTAGTGTTCTTGGACAATTTGAGGACTCCTGTCTAGTTATGAGGGACACAGGAATCTCCTTGAGGCTTGGCAGGGCAATCAGCACACTTCTCGAGGTGAGGAGGGAGACCCAGGGTCCCTTTCCAGTTGCCATAGGGATATTGGGATTCCTACCAATTTTCAAGAGGAGTCAGGCATCATCACCTTTGGAATCATTGAATTCTGCATGCCTCTCGAGGTGTCAACGGGATGTGAGGCCTCCTGTCGATAAGAGGCGGGGACCTAGGACTTTCTCTATGCTCTCCATAGGGGATTCACACATCCCTTCATCCTGTGAGATGAAAGATGAGCCTGCATTCAAGCCACTGTAGGGAAATCGGACCTTCTTTCGAGTCAGGGCGTCTCAGGGTCAATTCCACTTGAGGCAGCAAACTCAGGGTCCCTCCCACATACTTACTGCTGAGAGACACCTCCTCTGGTTGTGCTTGTGGAATGGTGGCATACCTCTTGAGTGGAAGCCAGGGAATCAGCTCTCATTTCAAGATGATTTGGGGTACATGGAGCTTTCCTCGAGTTGCTGTGCTGAACTTGGTGTTCTTCTAGACTTGGGACAGTGTTCTCGGGGAATCTCTGCAGTTGCCTAAAGGAAGCCATCCCACTTGTCGTGTTTGATGTGGAACACGGGATGGCTCTGAAGCCAATGCAGTGGAATAGGGACTCATCTCGAGTTGATTTGGGATACACGAAGCTATTTCCCATTGCTGCAGTGACATCAGGGTCCCTCTGGACTTGAGACAGTGTTCTTGGGGACTCTCTGGAATTCCATCAAGCAAGTAATGGCTCCTTACGTATTTGATGGGGAACACGGAATTGCTCTGCATGCAATGCAGGGGAATCAAGCCTCATCTCGCGGCGAGAAGGCAGTCTCATGGTTTCTCTCGAGTTGCGGCGCGAACCTGGGGTATATTCTCTAGGTACGGCGGGGATGGCCCTTCAAAACTCATGTTTGTTCAGCGACGTCAGGACTCCTGTCTAGTTACGAGGGACACCTCAGGAATCTCTTTGAGGCTTGACAGGGCAATAGGGACGCTTCTCAATGTGAGGCGGGAGACCCAGGGTTCCTTTCCAGTTGCCACAGTGAGACTGGGATTCCTATCAATTTTCAAGAGGAGTCAGGCGTCATCACCTTTTGAAACATTGAATTCCGCCTACCTCCATGTCAAAGGGATGTGAGACCTCCTGGCGTGATGAGGCCAGGACTTACGGCTTTCTCTAGGGTCTCCGTATTGGATTCAGACATCCCTTCATCTTGTGCAATGAAAGACGAACCTGCATTCAAGCCACTGCAGGGAAATCCGGCCTTCTTTCTTGTCAGGGCATTCGGACTCCATTCCACTTGAGGCAGCAAACTCAGGGTCCCTCCCCCATATCTATTGATGAGAGAAGCCTCCTCTTGGGGTGCTTGTGGAAAGTTGGCATACCTCTTAAGTTGAATCCTGGGAATCTGCTCTCATCTCGAGATGATTTGGGGTACATAGAGCTTTCCTCAAGTTGCTGTGCTGAACCTGGTGTTCCTCGAGACATGGGACGGTGTTTTCGGGGAGTCTCTGGAGTTGCCTAAAGAAAGTGAAGCAACTTGTCTTGCTTGATGGGGAAAGCGGAATTTCTCTGGAGCTAATGTGGCAGAATCGGGCCTCATCTCCAGTTGATTTGGTGTACACGGAATTATTTCGCGTTGCTGCAGTGACCTCAGGGTCCCTCTAGGCTTGTGAGTGTGTTCTTGGGGACTCTCTGGAGTTCCATCAAGCAAGTCAAGGCTCCTACGCATTTCATGGGGAAAACGGAATTGCTTTGCACGCAATGCAGAGGAATCTGGCCTCATATAGTGGCGAGGGGATGTCTCATGCTTTTTCGCGAGTTGCGCTGGGAACCTGGAGTATATTCTCGAGTTACAGCGGGGATGGCCCTTCAAAAGTCGTGTTTGTTCAGCGACGTCAGGACTCCTGTCTAGTTATGAGGGACACCTCAGGAATCTCTTCGAGGGTTGACACATCAATAGGGACGCTGCTAGAGGTGAGGCGGGAGACCCAGGGTCCCTTTCCAGTTGCCACAGGGATACTGGGATTCCTATCACTTTTCAAGAGGAGTCAGGCATCGTCACCTCTTGAAGCAATGAACTCTTGGTGCCTCTCTAGGTGTCAAAGGCATGTGAGGCCTCCTGTCGAGAGGAGGAGGGGAACTAGGGCTTTCTCTAGGGTCTCCACAAGGGATTCAGACATCCCATTGTCTGGTGAGATGAAAGACAAGCCTCCATTCAAGCCACTGCAGGGAAATCAGGCCTTCTTTTGAGTCAGGGCATCTCGGTGTCCATTCCATTTGACGCAGCAAACTCAGGGTCCAACTCACATACCTATTGCTGAGAGAAGCCTCCTCTAGAGGTGCTTGTGGAAAGTTGGCATACCACTTGAGTCAAAGCCAGGGAATCAGCTCTAATCTCGAGACGATTTGGGGTACATGGGGCTTTCTTCGAGGTGCTGTGTTGCAACTGGTGTTCCTCCAGACTTGGGACGGTGTTCTCGGGGAATCTCTGGAGTTGCCTAAAGGAAGTAAAGCCACTACTCCTGTTTGATGGGGAACACGGGATGGCTCTGGAGCAAATGCAGGGGAATTGGGCCTCGGCTCGAGTTGATTTGCAGTATGGAGCTATTTCGCATTGCTGCGGTGACACAAGGGTCCCTCTAGACTTGTGACAGTGTTCTTGGGGACTCTCTGGAATGCCATCAAGCAAGTCAAGATTCCTTACATGTTTGATGGGGAACACGGAATTGCTCTGCAATGCAGAGCAATCAGGCCTCATCTTGCAGCCAGGGGGAAGTCTCATGGTTTATCTCAAGTTGCGATGGGAACGTGGGGCATAATCTCGAGTTAAGGTGGGGATAGACTTTCAAAACTCCTGTTTGTTAAGCGACATCAGGACTCTTGTCTAGTTATGAGAGACACCTCAGGAATCTCTTTGAGGCTTGGCAGGGCAATAGGGACGCTTCTTGAAGTGAGGCGGGAGACCCTGGGTCCAATTCCAGTTGCCACAGTGATATTGGGATCCCTATCACATTTCAAGAGGAGTCAGGCATCGTCACCTTCTAAGCATTGAACTCCGCGTGCCTCTCGAGATGTCAAAGGGATGTGAGGCCTCCTGTCGAGATGAGGCGGGGACATAGGGTTTCCTCTAGGTCCTCCACAGGGGATTCAGACATCCCTTCATCTTGTGAGATGAAAGACGAGCCTACATTAAAGCCACTGCAGGGAAATCTGGCCTTCTTTTGAGTCAGGTCATCTTGGTGTTCAGTCCACTTCAGGAAGCAAACTCAGGGTCCAACTCACATACATATTGCTGAGAGAAGCCTCCTCTTGAGGTGCTTGCAGAAAGTTGGCATACCTCTTGAGTCGAAGCAGGGAAATCAGCTCTAAATCTCAAGACGATTTGGGGTACATGGGGCTTTCCTCGAGTTGCTGTGTTGCACCTGGTGTTCCTCTACACTTGGGACAGTGTTCTCGGGGAATCTCTGGAGTTGCTTAATGAAGTCATGCCACTTGTGTTTGATGGGGAACGCAGAATGACTCTGGAGCCAATGCAGGGGAATGGGGCAGCATCTCGAGTTGATTTGGGGTAGACGGATCTATTTCCCGTTTCTGCACTAACCTCACGGTCACTCTAGACTTGTTACAGTGTTCTTGGGTACTCTCTGGTGTCCCATCAAGCAAGTCAAGGCTCCTTACATGTTTGATGGGGAAAACAGAATTGCTCTGCATGCAATGCAGAGGAACCGGGGCTCATCTCGTGGCCAGGGAGAAGTATCATGGTTTTTCTCGAGTTGCGGTGGGATCCTGGGGTATATTCTCGAGTTACGGTGGGGATGGCCCTTCAAAACTCGGATTTGTTCAGCTATGTCAGGACTCCTGTCTAGTTAAGAGGGACACCTCGGGAATCTCTTCGAGGCTTGGCAGGCAATAGGGACGCTTTTGGAGATGAGGCGGGAGACCCAAAATCCCTTTCCACTTGTGACATGGATATTGGGATTCCTATCACTTTTCAAGAGGAGTCAGGCATCGTCACCTCTTGAAGCAATGAACTCTTGGTGCCTCTCTAGGTATCAAAGTCATGTGAGGCCTCCTGTCGAGATGAGATGGGGAACTAGGGCTTTCTCTAGGGTCTCCACAGGGGATTCAGACATCCTTTCATCTGATGAGATGAAAGACGAGCCTGCATTAAAGCCACTGCAGAGAAATCGGGCCTTCTTTTGAGTCAGGGCATCTCGGGGCCCATTCCACTTCAGGCAGCAAACTCAGGGTCCAACTTACATACCTATTGCTGAGAGAAGCCTCCTCTAGAGGTGCTTGTGGAAAGTTGGCATACCTCTTGAGTTGAAGCCAGGAAATCAACTCTAATCTTGAGACGATTTGGGGTACATGGCGCTTTCCTCGAGTTGCTGTGTTACGCTTGGTGTTCCTCTAGACTTATGACAGTGTTCTCGGGGATTCCCTGGAGTTGCCTAAAGGAAGTCAAGCACCTTGTCGTGTTTGATGGGGAAAGTGGGATGGCTCTGGAGCCAATGAAGGGGAATCGGGCCTCATCTCGAGTTGAAATGAGTGAATCACGTGTGAATCACGTGTGCGTCAAGTGTGAATCACGTGTTCATCATGTGTGTGTCACGTGTGTGTCACGTGTGCATCACGTGTGCATCACGTGTGTGTGACATGTCCATCACGTGTGAGTCACGTGTTCATCAGGTGTGTGTCACGTGTCCATGACGGGTGAATCACGTGTTCATCACATGTGTGTCACTTGTGTGTCACGTGTGCATCACGTGTGTGCACGTGGGAATCACGTGTGCGTCACGGGTGCGTCATGTGTGCATCACGTGTCCATCAGGTGTGCGTCACTGGTGCATCACGTGTCCATCACGTGTTCGTTACGTGTGCGTCACGAGTTCATCATGTGTGCGACATGTGTTCGTCACGTGTTCATCACGTGTGCATCACATGTGCATCAAGTTTGCGTCACGTGTGAATCACGTGTTCGTCACGTGTGTGTCACGTCTGCATCACGTATTCATCACATATGTGTTACGTGTGCATCACATGTGCATTACATGTGTGACACGTGTGCGTCACGTGTTCATCACGTGCGCATCACGTGTGCATCAAGTTTGCGTCATGTGTGAATCATGTGTTCATCACGTGTGTGTCACGTGTTGATCACGTGTCCATCTTGTGTGCATCACATGTGCGTCACATGTGCATCTCGTGTGCATCACGTGTTCGTCACGTGTGCTTCACGTGTGTGTCATGTGTGCATCACGTATTCATCACATATGGGTTATGTGTGCATCACGTGTGAGTCACGTGTGAGTCACATGTGTATCACGCGTGAATCACGTGTGCATCACGTGTTCATGACGTGTTCATCACATGTGCCTCACGTGTTGTTCACTTGTTCACAACGTCTGTGTGACGTGTGCATCATGTTTTCATCACGTGTGCATCACGTGTTCATCATGTGTGAGGCACGTGTTCATCACATGTGAGTCACGTGTTCTTCACGTGTGAATCATATGTCCATCACATGTGCATCACTTGTGCAACACGTGTTCGTCACGTGTGCGCCACGTGTGCGTCACCTGTGAATCACTTGTTCATCACGTATTCATCACGTGTGTGTTATGTGTGCATCACGTGTTCATCACATGTGTATCACGTGTGAATCACGTGTGCATCACCTGTTCATTACATGTGCATCACGTGTGAATCACGTGTTCATCACGTGTGCCTCACTTGTGCACCACATGTTCATCACATGAGCATCACGTGTGCATCATGTGTTCATCACGTGGGCATCACGTGTGCACCTCATGTGCACCTTTTGTGCATCACGTGTGAATCAGGAAAAGAACTGAATGGGATAGACTAGAGATCTCTTCAAGAAAATTAGAGATACCAAGGGAACACTTCATGCAAAACTGGGTTTGATAAAAGATAGAAATGCTATGGACCTAGCAGAAGCATAAGCTATTAAGAAGATGTGGCAAGAATACACAGAAGTACTGTAGAAAATATCTTCATGACCCAGATAATCACAACGGTGTGATCACTCACCTAGAGCGAGACATCCTGGAGTGTGAAGTCAAGTGGCAATTAGAAAGCATCGTAAGAACAAAGCTAGTGGAGTTGATGGAATTCCAGTTGAAGTATTTCAAATACTGAAAGATGATGCTGTGAAAGTGCTGCACTCATAATGCCTGCAAATTTGGAAATCTCAGCAGTGGCCACAGGACTGGAAAAGGTCAGTTTTCATTCCAAATAGAAAGAAAGGTAATCCCAAAGAATGCTCAAAATACCACACAATTATGCTCATCTCACACGCTAGTAAAGTAATGCTCAAAATTCTCCAAGCCAGGCTTCAGCAATACGTGAACTGTGAACTTCCAGATGTTCAAGCTGGCTTTAGAAAAGGCAGAGGAACCAGAGATCAAACTGCCAACATCTGCTGGATCATTGAAAAAGCAAGAGAGTCCCAGAAAAAAAAATCTATTTCTGATTTATTGACTACACCAAAGCCTTTGACTGTGTGGATCACAATTAACTGTGGAAAATTCTGAAAGAGATGGGACTACCAGACCACCTGACCTGCCTCTTGAGAAACCTGTATGCAGGTCAGGAAGCAACAGTTAGAACTGGACATGGAACAACAGACTGGTTCCAAATAGGAAAAGGAGTACGTCAAGACTGTACGTTGTCACCCTGCTTATTTAACTTATATGCCGAGTACATCATGAGAAATGCTGGGCTGGAAGAAGCACAAGCTGGAATTAAGATTGCCAAGAGAAATATCAATAATCTCAGACATGCAGATGACACCACCCTTATGGCAGAAAGTGAAGAAGAACTAAAAAGCCTCTTGATGAAAGTGAAAGAGGAGAGTGAAAAAGTTGGCTTACAGCTCAACATTCAGAAAACTAAGATCATGGCAACAGGTCCCATCACTCCATTGGAAATCGATGGGAAACAGTGGAAGCAGTGTAAGATTTTATCTTTTTGGGCTCCAAAATCACTGCAGATGGTGATTGCAGCCATGAAATTAAAAGAAAATTACTCCTTGGAAGGAAAGTTATGACCAACCTAGATAGCATAATAAAAAGCAGAGACACTACTTTGCCAACAAAGGTCCCTCTGTTCAAGGCTATGGTTTTTCCAGTGGTCATGTACAGATGTGAGAATTGGACTGTGAAGAAAGTTGAGCACCGAAGAGATTATGCTTTTGAACTGTGGTGTTGGAGAGGACTCTTGAGAGTTCCTTGAACTGCAAGGGCATCCAACTAGTACATCCTAAAGGAGATCAGTCCAGGGTGTTCATTGGAACGACTGATTCTGAAGCTGAAACTCCCATAATTTGGCCACCTGGTGCAAAGTGCTGACTCATTGGAAAATACCCTGATGCTGTAAGGGATTGGGGACAGGAGGAAAAGGGGATGACAGAGGATGAGATGGCTGCATGGCATCACCGACTCGATGTACATGAGTTCGAGAAATCTCTGGGAGTTGGTGACTGACAGGGAGGCTTGGCGTGCTGTGATTCATGGGGTCCCAAAGAGTCAGACATGACTGAGCGACTGAACGGAACTGAACTGATATGAATAACTAATTAAAAGTAAAGTAAATTTGCTCAGTCATGTCCAACTCTTTGTGGCCCCATGGACTGTAGCCTACCAGCCTCCTCTGTCCATGGGGTTTTCCAGGCAAATGTACTGGAGTGGGTGGCCATTTCCTTCTCCAGGAGATCTTCCTGACCCAGGGATCTAACCTGGGTCTCCAGCATTGCAGACAGATGCTTTACCATTTGAGCCATATAATTCCATTGCTAACACGTGCAAGGGGCTACTCTTTCTGCCCTCTTCTGATGCCTATGTCAGAAGATTTCTCTATCTCCTTTATACTTTAATACAACTTTATTACACAAAAGCTCTAAGCAATCAAGCCTCGTCTCTGGACCTGAATTGAATTCATCTCCTCTGGAGGCCAAGAATTCCAGTGTCTTTGCGTGGTTCAGCAATACCTTTCAAGATCATCCTGGAGATTCTGGCCATGTACCTCAGGAACATGGTCAGATAGGAGGTCACCCTTGAGACTGTGGGCTTTTGACCCAGGTGCAGGGTGTTGGAGTGGTGGGAATCCTGGATAATTTGCACATGTGACCCCAGGTAAAGGGTCTGGGAGGTAAGGTCACCTTGGAGACTGTGAATATGCTACCCAAGGTGCAGGGTGTGGGAAATAATGTCACCCTGGAGAATGTAGACTTCTAGCACAAGGGATGAGTTCTTGACATTGGGGTCTCATGGGAGACTGGATGATTCCGCTCAGACAGTGTGTGGGGATGGGATTCACCCTGGAGACTGTAGATATGTGATCTCAGGTACAGGATTTCCGAGGGGGTCACCCTGGAGCCTGTGAATATGTGATTCCAGGTGCAGAGTCTGCAAGGGAGTCACCATGGAACCTGTGTTTGTGTGACTCCAGGTGAGGTCTACAAAGTTTTGACAAACAGGAGACTGTGGACATGTGACCCCTATTACAGGGTCTTGGAGGGGGGAACCTTTGTGGCCAGGGTCATGGGATGCAAGGTTATATGTCTGGGAGGTGGGGATACCCTGAGAGTATGGAAGTGTGACCCCAGGTACAGGTTCTGGGAGTTGGTGCCATCCTGAAAATGGTGGACATTTCACCCGAGGTATGGTTTCTGGGAGGTGGGGTCACCCTGAAGACTCTGGACATGTGACCACAAGTTCAAGTTCTTGGAGGTGGACTCGACATGGAAATAGTGGACTTGTGACCCCAGGTACAGGATCTTGAGGGTAGGGTCATCCTGGAGACTGTGGATTCGTGACACCAGGTATAGATTTTGGAGTGTTCACACTGGAGACTCTGGATGTATGTTTCCTCTGCAGGAGAGCTCCAGTGAATCTAGGTCTGTCTGAAAAATTCTTGGATCATGTGGGGAAACACCCTGTGCGTTAATCTGGACACCCAGGTTCAAATTTGCATATTTTTCTCGGGTGGCCCTAAAGTGGTGTAACCTATCCACATCTTGAAAATCCGTCCAATTGCCATTTTCTTACTTTTGACAGAGCTAACTTTGTTCCACCCCTGGGGTTTCTGAAGCACATGGGCGGCTTGCAACTCCTATCTTTGGGCCTATTTACACTGGAGTGTCACCTTACAGAGGTGACCACAGTAAGGGACCCAGCACTCTGAGACATATTCCCACAGTCTGCTTCCTCAAGGGCAGTACCAGTATCACCTAGATATGTGTTTGAAAGGTGGGAAAATGCACCAAGACACAGGGCACAGGCTCTCGAATTTAGGTCCTCTGAGCAGAACTAGAGGGTTCATGTCTTAGGAGCTAAAGAGTTCCTGCAAGGGACAGGTTTGAAAACACACTCTCTGTGGGTGCCTTTCCTTCCTTGAAGAAATATAGGTTTGCCAGTATCCTGCGAACTGAGAGTCACACAGTGCTTGAAAAGTGCTCGCTTAGACATGAGTTTTCAATGGTAATTTCCACTTGGGGCTGTAGTCAAACAGAGGGGTTCCACACTCACTGGGAAAGACAAGGCAATATCTAAATGTCTGTTCCATCCCGTTTTCTCTGTAGGAGAACTCTAGTGAGCGTAAGTCTGTCTGGAAAATTCTTGGATCCTTTGGGGACACACCCTGTTTGTGAACCAGGATACCAGAATGAGGGGGCACAATTTGTGTTTCTCTCTGTGGACCTTAAAGCAATGTAGCCTAGCAACAGCTTGAAAATCCATCCACTTGCTCTTTTCTTGATTCTGAGAGAGCTAGATTTGCTCCTTCCTTTTTGATTTCTGAAGCAAGTGGGTGAATTTCAACTCCCAGCTGTGGGCCTTTTTACAGTGGAATGCCACCTCGCTGAAGTGAGTATAGTGAGGAACCTAGCCCTCTTGGACACACTCTCGCAGACTGCTTCCTCATGTGCAGTACTGGTATAACCTAGGAATGGCTTTGCAAGGCTTGGAAAGTGCAGGGAGAAACATGGCCTTGACTCTGGAATTTAGTTCCTCTGAGCACTACTGGAGGCCTCCCATCTGGGAAGCTAAACAGTTCCTGCAAGATAGAGGGTTGAGAATACACTCTCTTTTGATGCCTTTCTTTCCTTGAGGGAAGATATCTTTCCCTGCATTCTGTGAACTGAGAGTCACACACTGCTTGAAAAGTGCTTGCTTGGAGGTCATCTTTCAGGGGCACTTTCTCCTTGAGTCTGTGACAATAGGGAGGGGCAAACCAACTTCCAATGTCTGTTCCATCCCATTTTCCCAGCAGGAGAGGTCTAGTGAGCCTAGTTCTGTGGAAAATTCTTGGATCCTGCTGGGACACACCCTGTGTTTGAACCTGGATACCTGACCTACAGGGCACAATTCACATTTTTCTCTCAGGGGGCCCTAAAGTGGTTCGGCCTAGCAACAGCTTGAAAATCCGTCCAATTGCTCTTTTCTTACCTCTGACAGAGCTAGCTTTGCTCTACCTTTTGGGGTTTCTGAAGCAAGCGGGTGGCTCACACCTTGGAGCTTTGAGCCTGTCACTGGAATGTCACCTCACACAGTTGACCACAGTAAGGCACTCAGCCCTTTCAGACACACTCCTGCTGCCAGCTTTCTCATGGTCAGTACCGTTATGATCTAGGAATGTGTTTGTCAGACTCGGAAATTACAGGGAGACACACGGCCCTGACTCAGGAATATAGGTCCTCTCAGCAGACCTGCTGGTCTCATGTTTTAGAAGCTCAAAATTTCCTGCAAGATAGAGGTTTGAAAACACACTCTCTGTGGACGTCTTTCCTTCCTCAAAGGAAGATAGCTTTCTTCACATTCTGCGACCTGAGAGTCACACTCTGCTTGAAAAGTGCTTGCTTGCGAGTCTATTTTCAGTGGCAATATCTCCTTGAGGCTGTGACCATAAGTAGCGGCCCCACACTCACAGGGAAAGGCAAAGCAACATCCAAATGGCTGTTCCAACCAGTTTTCTCTGTAGAAGAACTCTGGGGAGCAAAGGTCTGTCTGGAAATTTCTTGAATCACGAGGGAACACATCCCGTGTGTGAACCTGAATAAAGGGCCTAGGGTGCACAATTTGTATTTATCTCTCTGGAGCCATAAAGAGGTGTGGCTAGCAATTGCTTGAAAATCCACCCAATTACTTTTTTCTTACTTCTGACAGTGCAAACTTTAGTCCACCATTCAAGATTTCTGAAGCAAGTTGATGGCTCACAACTCCTGGTCATGTGCCGATTTGCCATGGAAAGTTGCCTCATCTAGGTAAGCACAGTATGGTACTCAGCACCCTCAGACACACACCTGAAGCCTGTTTTCTCATGAGCAGACCTGGCGTTACTCAGAAATGTGTTTACAAAGCTCAGAAAATGCTCAAAAACACACTGCCCTTGCTCTGAAATTTAGGTCCTCTGTACCAACCTAGAGGTCTCATATCTTAGTATCTAGACAGTTCCTCATATAGAGAGCCTGTTTCCTCATGGGCAGTCCTGGTATGACCAAGAAATGTATTTACAAAGCTCAAAAAGTGCAGGAAAACACATTGCCCTGACTTTGGAATTGAGGTCCTCTGGGCAAATATGGAGAATTCACATCTTTGAAGCTAGACAGTTCCTAATAGACAGATTCTTGAAAACACACTGTCTATAAATACATTTCCTTCCTCAATGGAACGTAGGTTTCCAGTATTCCCTGTCCATAGAGTCACATACTGCTTGAAAACACTTGATGGAAGTCCTTTTTCATTAGCAATTGCTCCTGATAGTGTGACCATAGGGAAGGCCACCAAACTCACAGGAAAAGGAAAAGCAACAACCAAAGGTCAGTTCCATCATGTTTTCTCTGTAGTGGAGATTCAGTGTGCCTAGGTCTGTCTGGGAAATTCTTGGATCCTGAGTGGACACATCCTAGGTGTGAACATGGACAGTGGACCTTGGTGGCAAAATTCACCTTTCTCTCTCAGTTGGCCAAAAACAGTAGAGCATAACAACTACCTGGAAATGCATTTAGCTGCTGGTTTCTTACTTCTGGCAGTGATCACTTGGTACACCCTTTGGGATTTCTGAAGCAAGTAAGCAGCGAGCAACTCGTAGCCACTCGCCCAATTACAGTGGAATGCTACATCATCTTGGTAAGTGCAGCATGGCACCCAGCAATCTCAGAAATCTTCCTGCAGCCTGTTTTTTCTTAAGGGCACTTCTGGTATGACCTAGGAATGTGTTTACAATGCTCAGAAAGAGTTCAGTTCCGTTCAGACGCTAGCTGTATTCGACTCTTTGGGACCCCATGAATCGAAGCACACCAGGCCTCCCTGTCCATCACCAACTCCCGGAGCTTACACAAACTCATGACCATCGAGTTGGTAATGACATCCAGCCATCTCATCCTCTGTCATCCTCTTCTCCTCCTGCCCCCAAGCCCTCCCAGCATCAGGGTCTTTTGCAATGAGTCAACTCTTCACATCAGGTGGCCAAAGTACTGGAGTTTCAGTTTCAGCATCAGTCTTTCCAATGAACACCCAGGACTGATCTCCTTTAGGATGGACTGGTTGGATGTCCTGGCAGTCCAAGGGACTCTCAAGAGTCTTCTCCAACACCACAGTTCAAAAGCATCAATTCTTCAGTGCTCAGCTTTCTTCACAGTCCAACTCGTACATCCATACATGACCACTGGATAAACCATAGCCTTGACCAGATGGAGCTTTGTTGGCAAAGAAATGTCTCCACTTTTTAATATGCTATCTAGGTTGGTCTTAACCCTTCCAAGAAGTAAGCATCTTCTAATTTCATGGCTGCAATCACCATCTGCAGTGATTTTGGAGCCCCCAAAAATAAAGTATGACACTGTTTCTACTGTTTCCCAATCTCTTTCTCATGAAGTGATGGGACCAGATGCCATGATCTTAGTTTTCTGAATATTGAGCTGTAAGCCAACTTTTTCACTCTCCTCTTTCACTTTCATCAAGAGGTTTTTCAGTTCCTCTTCACTTTCTGCCATAAGGGTGGTATCATATGCATATCTGAGGTTACTGATGTTTTTCCTGGCAGTCTTGATTCCAGCTTGTGCTTCTTCCAACCCAGTGTTTCTCATGATGTACTCGGCATATAAGTTAAATAAGCAGGGAGACAATATACAGCCTTGACATACTCCTTTTCCTATTTGGAACCAATCTGTTGTTCCATGTCCAGTTCTAACTGTTGCTTCCTGACTTGCACATAGGTTTCTCAAGAGACAGGTCAGGTGGTCTGGTAGTCCCATCTCTTTCAGAATTTTCCACAGTTTATTGTGATACACACAATCAAAGGCTTTGGTGTAGTCAATATAGCAGAAATATATGTTTTCTGGGACTCTCTTGCTTTTTCAATGATCCAGCAGATGTTGGCAGTTTGATCTCTGGTTCCTCTGCCTTTTCTAAAACCAGCTTGAACATCTGGAAGTTCACGGCTCATGTATTGCTGAAGCCTGGCTTGGAGAATTTTGAGCATTACTTTACTAGCGTGTGAGATGAGTGCAATTGTGCAGTAGTTTGAGCATTCTTTGTTACTGCCTTTCTTTGGAATTGGAATGAAAACTGATCTTTTCCAGTCATGTGGCCACTGCTGAGTTTTCCAAATTTGCTGACCTATTGAGTACAGCACTTTCACAGCATCATCTTTTAGGATTTGAAATAGCTTAACTGGAATTCCATCACCTCCACTAGTTTTGTTTGTAGTGATGCTTTCTAAGGCCCACTTGACCTCACATTCCAGGATGTCTGGCTCTAGGTGACTGATCACGCCATCATAATTATCTGGGTCATGAAGATCTTTTTTTGTACAGTTGTTCTGTGTATTCTTGCCACCTCTTCTTAACAGCTTCTGCTTCTGTTAGATGCATAGCATTTCTGTCCTTTATTGAACCCAATCTTCGCATGGAATGTTCCTTTGGTATCTCTAATTTTCTTGAAGAGGTCTCTAGTCTTTCCCATTCTGTTGTTATTCTCCATTTCTTTGCATTGATCAGAGTAAGGCTTTCTTATCTCTCCTTGCTATTCTTTGGAACTCGGCATTCAAATGGTGCAGGCTGTGACGGACCATGCAGAAGCATGGCCATGAGGAGCTATCTCTCGCCCAAGGTCAGAGGTAGTGGCTGAGGGGAGCCACCCCATGTCCGAGACCAGGGGCAGCGGCCGAGAGGAGCTACCTCATGCCTGAGGTCAGGGGAGGTGGCTGAGATGAGCTACCCCATGCCCAAGGTCAGGGGCTGTGGCCAAGAGAAGCAATCCCACGTCCACAGAGCAGCAGCTGCACGGGTGCAGGAGGACCGAGAGGAGCTACTCCACATTCAAGGTCAGGAGGGGCGGCCTGAGGAGATACCCATTGTCCAAGGTAAGGAGGAGTGGCTGTGCTTTGCTGGAGCAGCTGTAAAGAGATACCCCACGTCCAAGGTAAGAGAAACTCAAATAAGATGGTAGGTGTTGTGAGAGGGCATCAAAGGGCAGACACTGAAATCATAATCACAGAAAACTAGCCAATCTGATCACATGGACCATAACCTTGTCTAACTCAATGAAACTAAGCCATGACGTGTGGAGCCACCCAAGACGGACGGGTCATGGTGGACAGGTCTGACAGAATGTAGTCCACTGGAGAAGGGAATGGCAAACCACTTCAGTATTCTTGCCTTGAGGACCCCATGAACAGTATGAAAAGGCAAAATGATAGGATACTGAAAGAGCAACTCCCCAGGTCGGTAGGTGTCCAATATCCTACTGGAGTTCAGTGGAGAAATAACTCCAGAAAGAATGAAGGGATGGAGCCAAAGCAAAAACAATACCCAGTTGTGGATGTGACTGGTGATAGAAGCAAGGTCCAATGCTGTAAAGAGCAATATCGCATAGGAACCTGGAATGTTAGGTCCTTGAATCAAGGCAAATTGGAAGTGGTCAAACAGGATGTGGCAAGAGTGAATGTCGACATTCTAGGAATCAGCAAATTATAATGGACAGGAATGGGTGAATTTAACTCAGATGACCATTATATCTACTACTGTGGGCAGGAACCGCTTAAAAGAAATGGAGTAGCCATCATGGTCAACAATCGAGTCCAAAATATGGTACTTGGATGCAATCTCAGAAAGTGTAGGGAAATACAATGCTCTGACTCTGGAATTTGGGTCCTCAGGGCAAACCTGGAAGTCTCACATCTTTGAGTCTATACAGTTTGTGATACACAGAGGCCTGATAAAACACTCTCTGTTGATGCCTTACCTTCCTGGATGGAACATAATTTTCCCAGCTTTTTGTGTGCTCAGAGTCACAAACTGCTTGAAAAGGCTTGTTAGAAGTAATTTTTCAGTAGCAACTTCCCCTGATGTTGTGACCTTAGGGAAGACCGCCACACCCACAGGAAAAGGCAAAGGATCATCCAGACGTCTGCTCAATCACGTTTTCTTGATAGGAGCAATCCATTCAACCTAACTGTCTAGAATGCTCATGGATACTGTTCCTACACACCCTATGTTTGAACCTGGATACTGGACCTTGGCAGCAAAATTTCCATTGTTTTCTCAGTTGGCCCTAAAACGGTTAAACCTAGTTACTGCCTGAAAATGCATCTAATTGCTGTTTTCTTACTTCTGACAGTGATAGTGTTGGTGCACCCTTTGGGATTTATGAATCAAGCAGGAGGCTCTCCACTCCAAGCCACTGGCCCCTTTCCAGGGAGATGTCATCTCATCTAGGTTAGCACAATATGTCACCCAGCACTCTGAGACACACTCTTGCAGCATGAATTTTATGGTCAGATCTGGTTTGACCTAGGAATGTGTTTACAAATCTCAGAAAGTGGTGGGAAACACACTGCCCTGACTCTGGTATTTAGGTCCTCTGGGAAACTTGGAGGACTCACATGTTTGAATCTAGACAGTTCATGACAGGTAGAGGCCTAATAACGTATTCTCTCGAGATGCCTTTCCTTCCTCAAAGGAATATAGCTTTCTCAACATTCTGTGTGCTGAGTGTCACACACTCCTTGAAAACGCTTGTTGGAGGTCATTTTTCATTAACAATTTCCCCTGGAGGTGTGACTGTAGGGAAGGCGCCACACTCACAGATAAGTTCAAAAGCACTTCCAAACATCTGTTCAATCACGTTTTCTTGGTGGGGCCATTCATCAATGTAAGTCTATTTAGAAAATCCGTGGACACTGCGGGGAAACACCTATGTTTGAATCTGGATACCAGACATTGGTGTTAAAATATGTATTTTTCTCTCACTTGGCCCTAAAAGAGTGCCGCCGAGCAACTGCTTGAAATTCCATCTGAATGTTGTTTTCTTCCTTCTGACAATGCTAGCTTTGGTTCACCCTTTGGGATTTTTGAAGCATGTGAATGACTTGCAACTCCTAGCTGCAGGCCCATTTCCAGTGGAATGACACCTCATCTATGTGACCACAGTATTTCACCCAGCACAGTCTGATACACTCCCTCAGCATCCTTCCTTAGGAGCAGACCTGGTATGCCCTAGGAATGCATTTAGAAGTCTCAGAAAGTGCAGCAAGACACACTGTCCTGACTCTGGAACTTAGGTCCTTTAATCAGGCCTGAGCTCTCACATCTTAGAAGCTGAACAGTTCCTGCTATAAAAAAACACACTCTCTGTTGATGCCTTTCCTTCATTGAAGGAACATAACTTTCCCAATGTACTGTGTGCTGAGAGTCACACACTGCTTGAAAACATTTGCTTGGAGTTCATTTTTCAGTGGCAATTTCCCCAGAGACTGTGACAGTAGGGAAGCGCCCACAATCACAAGACAAGCAAGCATCCAAATACCTGTTCCATCACGTTTTCTCTGTTAGAGAGGTCCAGTGAACCCAGGTCTATCTGGAAAAGTTTGGATCCTATGGGGTCACATTCTGAGTGTGAACCTGAATACAGGACAAAATTCACCTTTTTCTCTCAGTTGGAACTAAAATGGTTTGGCATAGACACTGCTTAAATATCCATCCAGTACTTGTTTTCTTATTTCTGACAGTGACAGATATGGTTCACCCATGTAATTTCTGAAGCAAGCAGTCTGCTTGCCACTTCTATCTGGTGGTCCCTTTCCTGTGAAATGTCACATAATATAGGTAGCATCACATGGCACCCAGCTCTCTCAGACACACTCTGACAGCCTGTTTCCTCCTTGGCAGTCCTGGTATGACCTAGGAATGTATTTACAAGGCTCAGAGATTGTATGGAAACATATCCCCTGACTCGGGATGTTAGGTCATCTGGGCAAGACTGGAGGTCTCACGTCTTACAATCTAGACAGTTCCTAATAGATAGAGGCCTGGAAACACACTCTCTGGTGACGCCTTTCCTTACTCAAAGGGCCATTGCTTTCCCAACATTTTAGGGCCAACCTAGAGGAAAATGCGAAATTTGCCACCAAGGTCCATTACCCAGGTTCACACGCAGGATGTGTCCCCACAGCACTGAAGAATTTTCAAGACAGACCTAGGCTAACGCTAACCCTAACCCTAACCCTAACCCTATGATCTCTCCTACAGAGAAACATGATGGAACAGACGTTTGGATGATGTTTTGCCTTTTCCTGTGAGTGTGGTGGACTTCCCTATGGTCAAACCATCAAGGGAAATTGCTACTGAAAAACAACTTCCAGGCAAGCATTTTCAAGCAGTATGTGACTCTCAGCACACAGAATGCTGGGAAAGCTACGTTCATTTGAGGAAGGAAAGGCATCAATAGAGAGTGTGTTTTCAGGCCTCTATCTATCAGGATCTGTCTATATTCTAAGATGTGAGATCTCCAGGCTTGTCCAGAGGACCCATCTTCCAGAGTCTGGGCAGTGTTTCCCTGCAAATTTTGAGCCTTGTAAGCACATTCCAAGATCACTCAGGAATGTCCATGATGAAACAGGCGATGGAAGAGTGTCCGTGTGTGCTGTGTGTCATTCTGCCCTTACCAAATGAACTGACATTCCACTGGAAATGGGCCAGGGACTAGGAGTTATGAACCGCCTGTTGCTTCAGAAATCCAGAAAGCTGGAACAAAGCTATCATTGTCAGAAGTAAGAAAACAGATATTAAATGAACTTTCAAGCAGTTGTTAGGCCACAACGTTTTAAGCCCAATGGAGAGGATAATGCAAATTTTGCCACCAAGATCTGCTATCAAGATTCACATTCATGATGTGTCCCTGCAGTATCCAAGAATTTTCCAGATAGGACTAGGCTCACTATATCTCACCTACAGAGCAAACGTGATGGAACAGACATTTGAATGTGGTTCCCTTTTACTGTGTTTGTGGGGCTTTCCCTCCAGTCACATCTTCAGGGGAAATTCTTAGTGATAAATGACCTCCAAGCAAGTGTGTGACACTCAGGAAGCAGAATGTTGGGAAAACAATGTTCCTTCAAGGAAAGACAGGCATCAGCAGAGAATGAATTTTCAGTCCTTTATCTATCAAGAATTGTCTAGATTTCTAAGATGTGAGACCTCCAGTCTTACCCTGAGGACCTAACTTGCAGAGTCAGGGCAGTGTGTTTCCCTGCACTAACCCAGGCTTTTAACCACCTTCCTACATCATCCCAGAACTGCCCATGAGGAAACAGGCTGCAGGAATGTGTTCAGACTGCAGGGTGCCATGCTGTTGTTACCCAGGTGAGGTGACATTCCATTGCAAATAGGCCATCAGCAGCACTTGCGAGCTGCCTTCTTGCTTCTGAAATCCCAAAGGTGGGCCAAAAGTGACCACTGTTAGAAATTAAAAAAAAAAAAAGCAATTGTATGGATTTTCTAGCAGTTGCAAATTTGACCATCAAGTTCCGGTATCCACTGTCAGACTCAGGAGGTGTCTCTGCTGTATCTACCCATATTTCACAAAGACCTAGGCTCACTGGCTGCTCTGATAGAGAAAATGTGATGGAACAGATGTTTGGATCTTGGATTGCCTTACCCTGTGAGTGTAGAGGACATCCTTATTGTCACAACATCACAAGAAATTGCTACTGAAAAATGACCTGCAAGCAAACGGTTTCAAGCAACGTGTGACTCTCAGTTCACAGAATACTGGGAAAGTACTGTTTCTTCGAGGAAGGAAGGGTATCAACAGAGAGTGTGTTTTCAGGGCTCTATCTATGAAGAACTGTCTTGATTCTAACAAGAGCCCTCCAGCCTTCCCAGAGAACGGAACTTCCAGAGTCAGGGCAGTGTCTTCCTTGCCCTTTTAATGCTTTGTAAACATATTCCTAGGTCACACTGGGACTGTCCATGAGGACACAGACTGTGGGCGTGTGTCTGAGTATACAGAGGGGCCATTATGTGCTTACTTAGATAAGGTGACATTCCACTGGAAATAGGCCCATGACTAGGAGTGGTGATCTCCTTGCTTGCTTCAGAAATCCCAAAGGGTGAACCAAAGTTATTGCTCTTCAAAGTAAGAAAACAGCAATTAGATGGATTTTCAAGCAGGTGCCAGGCCACACAGTTTTAGGACAAACCGAAAGAGAAATGTGAATTGTGCCACCAGTTCCAGTATCCAGGTTCACACTTAGGATGTGGTCCTGCAGTATACACGATTTTCCAGACAGACCTAGGCTCTCTGGATCACTCCTAGAGACAAAATGTGATGCAACAGAAGTTTGGATGTTGGTTTGCCTTTTCCAGTGAGTGTGGGGGCCTTCCCTAAGGTTACACTGTCAGAGGAAGTTTCTACTGAAAAATGACCTCCAAAGAGCGTTCTCAAGCAGTGTGTGATCCCCAGCACAGAGAATGCAGGGAAAAGTATGTTTCTTCAAGGAAGAAAAGGCATCAACAGAGAGTGTGTTATTAGGCCTATATCTATTAGGAACTGTCTAGAATCTAACATTGACCTCCAGGCTTGTCCAGGGGACCTAACTACCAGAGTCAAGGCACTATTTTTCCTACACCTTCCAAGCCTCCCAAAGACATCCTAGCTCATATAGGGATGGCCCATGAGGAAACAGACTGTAGGAGAGTGTCTGAGATTGTATGGTACCAATACTGTGCTTACCTAGATGAGATGACATTCCTCTGGGAATGGGCCAGAGGGTAGGAGTGGTGAGTCGCCTGCTTGATTCAGAAATCCCAAAGGATGGACCAAAGCTATCATTGTCAGAAGGAAGAAAACAGCAATTGGATGGATTTCCAAGCAGTTGCAAGGCCGTAGCATTTTCCCAAATCAAGAGAAAAAATATTATTTTTGCCCCAAAAATCCGGTATCCATGTCCAGACTCAGGATGTCTCCATGCAGTATCCACAAAGTTTCCAGACAGAACTAGTCTCAGTGGATCGATCCTACTGAGAAAATGTGATGGAACAGACGTTTGAATGCTAATTTGTCTTTCTCTAAAAATGGAGAGTGTGGCATCCCCATGGTCACACCATCAGGGGAAAGTGCTACTGAAAAATGACCTCCATGCCAGCATATTCAAGCCGTGTGTGTCTCTCTGCACACAAAATGTTTGGAAAGTTATGTTCCTTCAAGAAAAGAAATGCATCAACAGAGAGTGCTTTCAGCCCTCTATCTATCAGGAGCTGTCTACATTCTAAGTCGTGAGACCTTCAGTCTTTCCTAGGGATCCTAACACCCAGAGTCAGGGCAGTGTGTTTCCATGAACTTTTCAAGCCTTGTAAACACTTTCCAAGTATATACTGGGACTGCTCCTGAAGAAACAGGCTGCACGAGTGTATCCGAGTGTGTTGGGCAGCATACTATGCTTACCTGCATGAGGTGCCAGTACAATGGAAATCAGTTAGTGGCTGGAGTGGTGAGCAACCTGCTTGCTTCAGAAATTCCAAAGGGTGGACAAATCTATCACTGTCAAAAGTAAGAAAACAGCAATTGGATGGATTTTCAAGGATTTGCTACACTGCACCATTTTAGAACCAATGTGGTCCCAAAATGAGTGTGGGAGATGAAAATGAGAATTTTGCCACCAAGTTCATATATACAAGTTCACACTCATGATGTGTCCCCACAATACCCACGAATTCTCCAGACAGACCTAGGCTCACTTGATCGCCCCTAAAGACAAAATGTTATGGAGTACACGTTTGGATGTTGGTTTGCCTTTCCCAGTGAGTGTGGGAGCCTTCCCTACCATTGCACCTTCAGGGGAATTTTCTACTGACCAATGGCCTACAAGCAAGTGTTTTCAAGCACCGTGTGACTCTCAGCACACAGAATGTTGGGAAAGCTATGTTTCTTCGAGGACGGAAAGGCATCCATACGGAGTGTATTTTTAGGCCTCTATCTATCAGGAACTGTCTAGAACTCAAGGCATGAGACTTCAAGGCTTTCCCAGGGTCCTAACTTCCAGAGTTAGGGTACTGTGTTTCCCTGCACCTTCCAAGGCTTTAAACACATTCTTTATTCAAACTGGGCCTGCCCATGAGGAAACAAGATGCAGGAGTATGTCTGAGAGGGCTGGGTGCCATACAGTGCTTAACTAGATGAGGTGACATTACACTGGAAATGGGCCAGCAGATAGGAGTAGTGAGCCGCCTGCTTGCTTTAGAAACCTCAAAGGTTTAACCAATGTTATCACTGTCATTATTAGGAAGAGACCAATTGGATGAATCTTCAGGCAGTTGCTAAGGCCGCACTCTTTTAGATCCAACCGACAAAATTTGCTAATTTTGCCAACAGATTCAAGGATGCAGATTCACACTCAGTATGTGTCCCTGTAGTATCCAAGAATTTTCCAGACAGGCAGAGGATCATTGGATCTCTCCTAAAGAGAAAACTTTATAGAATAGACATTTGGTTGGTTGTTTTCTTTTTCCTGTGAGTTTGGGGGTCTTCCCTACAGTAACACAGTCATGGGAAATTGTTACTGAAAAATCACCTTCAAGCAAGGATTTTCAACCAGTGTGTTACTCTCATCACACAGAAATCTGGGATAACTATGTTACTTAAATGCATGAAAGACATAAAAGTGGGTGTTTTTCAGGCATCTATCTGTCAGGAACTATCTAAAGTCTAAGATGTGAGAACTCCAGGTTTGCACACAGGGCCTAATTTCCAAAGTCATAGCCAGTATATTTCATTGCACTTTCAGAGCCTCATGAAGACATTCCTGGCTCCTATTGGGTCTGATTCAGAGGAAACTGGCTGTGAAATTATCTAAGATTGCTGAGAGCCATACTGTTGTTACCTAGATTATTTGACATTTTAATGGAAATGATCCAGCTCGATGGGGTTGCAAGCCACCTGCTTGTGTCAGAAACCTGAAAGATTTGACCAAACCTATTGATGTCAGAAGTAGGAAAATATCAATTGGATGGATTTTCAGGCAGCTGCCAGCGCACATCCTGTTAGTGCCAAAAGAGAGACAATGCTAATTTTGCCAAGAAGGTCAAATATTCAGGTTCACAGTCAGTATGTTTCCCTTGCAGTATCCAAGAAATTTCCAGAGAGACCTGGGGCCATTGGATCCTTCTGACAGAGAAAAATTGATGGAAGAGACATTTTGATGTTTGCTTGCTTTTCCCTGTGAGTGTGGGAGCCTTCCCTAGTGTAACACACGTGAGGGGAAATTTTTACTTAAAAATGACTTCCAGGCAAGGGTTTCCACTTAGCGGGTTACTCTCAGCAAACAGAATGCTGGGACACCTGTGTTCACTCGTGGAATGAGCGGCAATGAATAGGGTGCTTTTCAGGCATCTCTCTATCCATGACTGCTGTCTGGATTCTAAGATGTGAGAAGACCACGCTTCCACAGATGCCCTCAATTCCAGAGACACAGCCAGTAAGTTTCCCTGAACTTTCCATGGTTCATGAGCACAGTACTCTATCTTACTGGGACACACCATGAGGAGAGAGTCTGGAGGAGTGTGTCTGACACAGCTGAGTGCCATACTGTTTCTAAGTAGTTTAATTGGCATTCCAATGGAAATGATCTTGCCACAAGGAGTTGCACGCTGCCTGCTTGCTTCAGCAATTCCAGTGTTTTGACCAAAGCTATTGCTGTCGTTAGTGGGAAAAGAGCAAGTGTACTGATTTTCAAGGAGTTGCTAAACCCCAGCCTACTGTGGCCAACACAGAGAAAATTCTAATTTGCCAACAAGGTCCAGAATCCAGGTTCACACTGAGCATGTGTCCAAGCACTATCCAAGAATTTTCCAGACAGACTTAGGATCACTGGATCCCTCCTACAGGGGACTTCACGGAACAGATGTTTTGACATTTGTTTACTTTTCTCTGTCAGTGTGGGGGCATTTCCCATGGTAACACAGGGGAGGGGAAATTGTTACTTCAAAATGACTTCCAGGCAAGAATTTCCAAGCAGTCTGTCACTCTCAGCAAACATAATGCTGTGACATCTGTGTTTCTTTGAGGAATGAAAGGCAAAAAATAAAAAGGAGTGTATTTCAGACATCTATCAGAAACTGTCTAGATTCTAAAATGTTAAAACTCCAGATTTGCACAGAGCACCTAATTTTCAGAGTCACAGCCAGTATGTTTGCTCACATTTCTGATACTAGCGAACCCATTCCTAGGTCATCCTGGGACTGTCTATGAAGAAACAGGCTGTAGGAGTGTGTCTGAGAGTGCTGAATGCCATCGAGTCTGGTTACCTAATGAGTTTACCTGCCATTGGAAATGATCCAGTGGCAAGGAATTGAAAGTCCCATGTTTGCTGCAGAAATCCAAGAGGTCTGACCAAAGATATTGCTGTCACAAGTAAGAAAACAGCAATTGGATGGATCTTCAGGCAGTTGCTACTCTGCACCATTTTAGGACCACCTGAAAGAAAATGCTGATTTAGCCAACAAGGTCCAGGATCCAGCTTCACACTCAGTATGTGTCCATGCACTACCCAAGCATTTTCCAGACAGACCTAGGATCACTGGATCTCTCCTACAGAGAAAACCTGATGGAACAAACGTTTGGATGTTAGTTTGCTTTTTCCCTGTGAGTGTGGGACCGTCCTGACTGTAACACAGTCAGGGGAAGTTCTTACTGAAAAATGAAGTCCAAGCAAGCATTTTAGAGCAGTGAGTTACTCTCAGCACACAGAATGCTAGGAAATCCATGTTCCTTTGATGAAAGAAAAACATAAAAGTAGAGTGTTTTTCATGCATCTGTCTATCAGGAACTGTCTAGATTATAAGATGTCAGAACTCCAGGTTTGCACAGAGACCCTAATTTCCAGTCATAGCCAGTGTATTTTCCTGCACTTTCTGAGCCTTTTGAACACATTCCTAGCTCATATTGGGTCTGTCCCTCAAGAAAAAGGCTTAGGAAATTATATCTAAATGTGTTGAGTGTCATAATGTTGTTACCTTGATTAGTTGACAATCTATTGGAAATGATCCTGCCACAAGGTGTTGCAAGCTGCCTGTTTGCATAGAAATAGAAATAATTTGACCAAACTCATTTATGTTGTAAATAGGAAATTGTCAATTGGATGGATTCTCAGGTAGCTGTCAGCCCACACCCTTTTAATGCCAACAGAGAGAAAAGGTGAGTTTTGCCAACAAGGTTCAATATCCAGTTTCACACTCAGTATGTGTCCCTGCAGTGTCCAAGACTTTTCCAAACAGATCTCGGATCACTAGATCTCTCCTGCAGAGAAAACTTGATGGAACTTTTACTCTGAAGCAGGGTCAGTCTTGTTGAGGTGACTCCTTCCCCAAGGCCACAACTGGGAGTCCTCACACCAAGGCCATAGAAGTGGGCCCCAGAACCAAGGTCACCTGTGAATCGGACTGGGCCCCCTTTGCAACTGTTGCCAAAAGCACCTGATCATCGCTAATGAGCTTCCTGACTCCCTACCAGGCAAGGATGCCCACTCCAGTAAACACCCTATGGTACCCCACCCAATCACCTAATATCAACCTTCCAGTAGGAATTTTCTTTGCCTTGAAACTGTAAAAATTGGCTCTTAACCCAGGAAATCAGTCAACTTTCCCTAGTCTGTCAGGTGGTTGGCCCCCTGAGCCCACAGTGCCCACTTTATCTCTGCTCTTTGTTCTTAATACAAACTCACTCCCTTCTGAAATGCTCTATGTCTGAACATTCTTTTCCAACTCGTACTCAGACGGCCTCAACAAGCCTCCCATCACCAGAGCCACTTTCCTAGATCACACTCACCACTTGCTTGTCCACTCCCAACTCAGAGCAGAAAGGCCCCCTCAGCCTGGTCCTTCCCTCTCACTTCCCGTGCCTGGTCACCAGGGGCTCACACCGTCCCTGGGCAGGCTGTCTTTTGTGTCCTGCAGAGGCCTCTGTGGTGTCAGGTGAAGAAACAAGAGGCACCCATGAAACCTCCCACCCCAGCACAGCAACCAGTACCCACCTACTGAACTCTTCACTCTGGATGGGCCTGGGGGTGTTTCAGGGAACGTCCCCCAACATGTCCTTGTTCTCATCTAATTCCAGCACTGCCCACGTGAGAGTCACTAAGCTAATCTGTGATAACTGCACAGAGAGAATACTTGTTCACTCGCCCCTCCCAGGATACATGGTTCTTATGGGCAGGTGCCTCCCAGGATATGGGGCTCACCTGGGCAGGTATCCTGCAGGGCTCAGCACCCAGGAGCTGTTCACAGAGCCCTCACTGCAAAGAGCCCCCAGCTCCTCTGTTGGACAGATCTGACCTTGAGACCCTCAGAGGAGGACCTGAGGTAACATACAGCAGCTTCAGGATAGTTTTGTGACCTTGGGCTTCACTGGTTGCAGCCTCCTTCCAGCAGGTTTTCCAGAGGGTCCCATAGCACCTGGGCACTGAGTCTGTCTCCACCCACCACCCATCCTCTCCCTGACCCCTGGGTCCCTCTCATTAGAAGAAGGCCTTCCTGAAATCCTCTCCCACTTATAGGTCAGATAAGAAGATGAGAAAACAAGTCAGAGCAGCAGCCCCATATCCATCCTGACCCAAAGGACCCACACCTGTTCCTGGAACCCTGGCCAGGACAACGAGGCCCATTTTCTGAAACCACAAGCCCAGGTGGGCAGATTGGCTGACCTGACTGGCCTGCCCTTTGGATGTGTGCCTGGGTTGAGGTCTATATAAACCCCCTCAAGTGCCTGCAGCTGTACCTGATGCTGTCTTTCTGCTTAGATCTTGCAGGGTTGGCTTGATAAGAGAGAGTGAGGGCCCATAGTGTTTCGGGGGATTGGGTCTGTGTTGGGCTCTGCTGGACCTTCTGCAGGAGGTGCTAAGCTGTCACTTCCTAAGGATGGGCTGTGTCACCTGTTCCTGCTGTTGGAAATCTTCTCAGGCAGAAATGAGGAAGCAAGAAAACAGGCAATGGGAGCAGCACAGGAGGAGTAACTCAGGTAGGAAAGTGCAAAGCTTCCAGATCACCCAGGCCAGGACCATTCTGCCTGACCTACAGGAGCCACGTCAGTAAGCATGCTGTCGCTGGAGTGGCTCCACTTTTCTCCAGCCTGTGAGGTCTTTGCACATATTCAAGTGTTTTATCTATGAAGGGTGGATGAGGTTCAGGAATGGCTAGCCTGGGGGTCAGCCAGCATTTACTTAGAGATGACTCCGTGTAGTCTCCCAGCTTCCCACTGAGGTCCCTCCTTGGGAGGGGAGGGGGTGGGGTATGTGCAAGGGCTGCTGGCTGGCTACACATGAGTAAGTCCCCATCCCTGACCATCTTCAGAATTGCTCATCCCTGAAGCAAGTGCCCTAATTGGGCTTTCACCTGTGCAACTGGTGGCTTCTTAATTAGCAATGTGGCCATTGATATTAAATGTCCTCCATCAAGACTGAGATGTTACACCACATGTACTGGTGTAAGAACCCGGGGAGGCGTGTGCACCCAGTACCCCTAGGCACAGGCTTCAGACTTGACCCCTCAACATTCTGGAGCCCAGCCACTGCTTTAGCATTTCTGAGGGTCCAGAGCTGATTTTAAGGGTTCTGTAATCCACCCTTCATCTGCTTTAATGAGACCCACATTTCTAGGATCCTACAGAGCAGGGTCTGTGTGGCTGCTCTGTGGCTTCTCTAACATGATCACATGCTGGGTGGTTTAAAACAACAGGAGTTCATCCTCTCTCAGTCCTGGAGACCAGACACCGGAAATCAAGGTGGCACAGGGCTGAGGTCCCTCCAGAGGCTCCAGGACAGGATCATTCCTGCCTTTTCCAACTTCAGGGGCTCCAGGGGTCCCCTGGGCTTGTGGCCCCCTCCCTCCCATCTCTGCCTCTGCCTTTAAGAGGCTTCCCCTTTGTGTCCTCTTTCGTCTCTTTGAAGGAGTCTGTCAGTTGGATTGAAGGTCACCCTAACCCTAGATGACCTTACCTTGCTATCCTTAACTACATCTACAAAGACTCTTTTCCCAGATACGGCCCTGTTCTGGGGGGACACATCTTTGGTGGCCACCATTTACCCCATTCTCTCTCTGTCAAATAACCCTCATTTTAGGAGATCACCACATGCCCATAAAGACGGGCACAGAGAGCGGCCACACACATGGAGAGAATGAGGCCCTTGGAGTCACCTGGAAGGGATGAAGACCTGGCTTCATCAGGTGAGGGGAATCACAGGGAGGAGAGGAGGATGGTCTTGTTTAGGCTTCAAAAAGACCACGTTGGGGTGGGATGTGAGATGCACAATGGGGGCGGGGAGCTTCATCAGGGCCTGAGGGGGAGGTTAGGTTTGGGCCAGGGCCATGGCTATAGAGGGGACTTAGTGTGGGGGTTGGTCATACACCCAGAAGGAAGAGCTCACAGTCACTGGGGCACAAGGACCTGGGAACCTGGGAGGGCTTCATCTTTCTGAACCTGAAGAGGAAACGTTAAAATTTTACATCACCTCCTGCTCCTTCTGCCTCTGTAACTCAGCTTGCTCCTTGCAAAGTCTGGATCATGTAGGTCACGCAATCTCAGAAAGTGGGGACTTAGAATACTCGGAGCTGGAGCTTATCTCCCTTGTCCTTGCCCTGGCCCCTGCAAACCTTCTTGATCATGCCTATTCATGATAATGAAGAGCCCGCCCCCTGACACTCTCCTCACCCCAGGGGGAACTCCCCACTCTGCTGGAGCACCTGGCTGTTGGTGGCCACTGACAGCACTCTGGTCTCCTCAGGACCCAGCTTCAGGATACTCTGAGGTTCAGGTCAGGCAGATGGAATCTGGTCTTCTCAGAACCCATTGGGGCTTCAGTTTGGGGGCATTGTGGGGTTTAGTTCAGGTTGATGGAATCTGGTCTCCTCAGGACCTGCTGGGTGTTCAGCTTTGGGACATTGTGGGGTTCAGTTCAGGCTGACAGGAGATGGGTCACCACAAGACCCATGTGGTTTCAGCTTTGGGGCATTGTGGGGTTCAATTCAGGCTGATAGAATTTGATCTCCTCAGGACCTTATGGGGGTTCAGCTTTGTGACATTGTGGGGTTCAGTTCAGGCTGACAGGAGATGGGTCACCACAGGATCCATTGTATTTTGGCTTTGGGGCATTATGGGGTTTAGTTTTGGCTGATGGAATCTAGTTTCCTCAGGACCCATGATCTCCTCAGAACCCATTGGTGCTTCAGCTTTGGGACATTGTGGGGTTCAGTTGAGTCTGACGGGAGTCTGGTTTCCTCAAGATTCCTGCAACGATGTGCTGCTGAAAGAAAAAGTGAGGAAAATTGGGAAGAAGCTTCTGTGTGTGGCTGTTGCTGAAAGTCTGTCTTAAGAGGACCCAAGACTGTTAGGGCTTGATGTGGAAAGTTGTGGGATTTTAGTCAGTTTTTGTCTGTAGTATAAGATGGTGTCCTATATTGTTCCTTGGTGTGTGGTTTCCATTTTTCCCAGCACGGTTTATTGAGGGGGGTGGGGGGGACTGTCCTTTCCCGCGTATATATTTTTAGTTCCTTTCTTGTAAATTAATTACCATGCACCTGTAGGTTTACTTCTGAGCTCTCTTGACTATTTCTGTGCCAATTCCACACGTCTTCTGGTGACTTTAGGTACATACTCTAGATTGAAGTCAGGGATAGACATGCCACCAGCCTGTTCTGCTTTCTCAGGATCCCTTTGGCTCTTCTGGTTCCTTTGTGGCTCCACACAGATGTAAAGATTGCTTTTGTTTCTGTGAAAAATGTCATTGAAATGTTGGGAGTGATTGCATGAATGTGTACGTTGCTTTGTTTAGAATGGATATTTTAATGGTATTTTCACCCATAAGCATGGGATATCTTTTTACTTGTATCCATTTAGTTTCTTTGATCATTGTCTTGTAGTTTTTAGCTTTCAGGTCTTTCAAGTCCTTGGTTAGATTTCTAGTTATGTGGGGGAGGGGATGCAATTGTAAAAGGAATTATTTTCTTAATTTCTCTTTCTGATAGTTCATTATTAGTGTAGAGAATCACAAATGATCTTGCAGTTCTGCTGACTTTCTTTTTTCTTTTTTTTGGCCCCACAGCTCGACATGTTGGATCTTAGTTCTCTGACCGAGGATCAAACCTGTACCCCCTGCAGTGGAAGTGCAGTCTTAACTACTGGACTGCCAGGCAAGTCTGTGAATTCGCTTTTTAGTTCTGACAGTTGCTTTGGTGTAGTGTTATGTGGAAAACTAGAATTAAGACATCTAATAGTTTCAGTTCCATCTGGTCGTCCACAGCACCCAGGGCATGGTGTCTACTAATATACTCTTCCTATGGTGCCTTTTAATACCATGTGGACTAGTACAAGGCAATTAGCATCAAACTACTTTAGCTGAATTTACTTAGGTTAACTCTTGGCCTCTATTGCAATGTTCGATGTCATCTCTGATTTTCTGGCATGTGACTTACATGGCTGTATTGAAAAGTAACTTACTTTCTAGTAAAATTTCAAACGTGTCTACTTTAAATAGTGGTACAAAGTTTTCTACATTCACACCAAATACCGCAATGTGTTTTACCCAAAACATGGTCACTTTCCCAGGGAACCAGCCCACAACCCCAAAATGGGGGATAATTATGGTTTCCACATTACAATCCTATCCATAGGACCAGTTCAACTTTCATCAGCTGCCCAAGCTTTGTGCAACTGTCTTTCTTCATTCTAATGCAGTTTTCTTTTTCTGGAGCCATCACTGGGGCTTTCCCTCATGTTAAAAACCTTCATGGATTTAAAGTGACAAGATGACTATGATCTGGGTGGCTTTTCAGTGTGGTTTCTTTCACTGAGAATGTTTTTAGTGCTTTTCCATGTTGTGCCATGTGTCATTTTTTTCACTGTGCTTACAAACATATAACAACATTTATTATTTGAGTCATTTGAAGTATGAACTTCTATAGCATTAACTGCACTCTCATTGTAAAAATTTCCCCACCATTCATCTCCAGAATCTTTCCCTTTTCCTGAAGTGACACTGTAACCATTAAATACTCATAACCCCCAATCCCTGGCCATCTTACTCTACTTGGAATTTGTCTTATATGGATATCTCATACTAGTGGAATCATAGAACATTTTTCCTTTTGTGTCAGGCTTGTTTCACTTCACCTAATGACTTGAAGTTTCATCTACATTATAGCATGTATGAGTTATCTTGTTTTTAAAGGTTGAATCAGATCCCACTGTGTATATACTACATCGTGCTTATCCAGTCATCTGTTGAACACTTGTGCTGCTGCCACCTTTTGGTTACTATGAATAATGCTGCTATGAATATGGGGTTTGAATATCTGTTTCAGTATTTGGTTTTAAATATCTTGAGTGTATAACCTGGACCGGAATTGATGGATTCTATGTTAACTCTGTGTTTAAGTTTTTGTAAAGCCCCCTACTATTTTCTGAAGCTGTGGCATTATTTTACTATATTCCTTTATATGGCAGAGTAATGCATCTCATGGATGGAACTGCCCTATTTGCTCTTCCATTCACTTGTTGGTGGACATTTTCATTGTTTTTAACTTGGATTATCAAGAACACTGCTGCTGTAAATATTGGTGTACAAGTATATATTTGAGCACCTCTTTTAAATTCTTTGGATGTATATCTAGGAGTGGAGTTACCAAAACATATGATATTTCAGTTCAGTCACTCACTCATGTCCGACTCTTTGTGACCCCGTGGACTGCAGCACACCAGGCTCCCCTATCCATCACCAACTCCCAGAGCTTGCTCAAACTCATGTCTATCGAGTTGGTGATGCCATCAACCATCTCATCCTCTGTTATCCCCTTCTGCTCCTGCCTTCAATCTTTCCCAGCATCAGGGTCTTTTCCAATGAGTCAGTTCTTCACATTAGGTGGCCAAAGTATTGCAGTTTCAGCTTCAGCATCAGTCCTTCCAATGAATATTCAGGGTTGATTTCCCTTAGGATTGACATGTTGGATCTCCTTGCAGTCCAAGTGATGCTCAAGAGTCTTCTCCAACACCACAGTTCCAAAGCATCACTTCTTCGGTGCTCAGTTTTCTTTGTAGTCCAGCTGTAACGTCTATACATGACTATTGGAACAACCATAGCTTTGAGTACATGGACCTTTGTTGGTAATGTCTCTGCTTTTTAATATGCTGTCTAGGTTGGTCATAACTTTTATTCCAAGGAGCAGGTGTCTTTTAATTTCATGGCTGCAGTCACCATCTTCAGTGATTTTTGAGCCCCCCCCCCACAATAAATTCTGTCACCATTTCCATTGTTTTCCTATCTATTTGCCATGAAGTGATGGGGCCAGATGCCATGATCTTAGTTTTCTGAATACTGATTTTTAAGCCAACTTTTTCACTCTCCTCTTTCACTTTCATCAAGAGACTCTAGTTCTTCTTTGCTTTCTGCCATAAGAGTGGTGTCCTCTGTGTATCTGAAATTATTGATATTTCTCCTGGCAATTTTGATTCCAGCTTGTGCCTCATCCAGACCCGAGATTTCACATGATATACTCTGCATATAAGTTAAATAAGCAGGGTGCTGTACTCCTTTCCTGATTTGGAACCAGTCCATTGTTCCATGTCTAGTTCTAATTGTTGCTTCTTCACCTGCATACAGATTTCTCAGGAGGCAGGTAAGGCAGTCTGGTATTCCCATACCTTTCAGAATTTTCCACAGTTTGTGGTGATCTGCAGAGTCAAAGGCTTTGGCATTGTTAACAAAGCAGAAGTAAATATTTTTCTGGATGTTTTTCTCTCTTGCTCTTTCAGTGATGCAACGGGTGTTGGCAATTTGATCTCTGGTCCCTCTGTCTTTTCTAAATCCAGCTTGAACATCTAGAAATTCATGGTTCACTTACTGTTGAAGCCTGGCTTGGAGAAATTTGATCATTACTTTGTTAACATGTGAGATGAGTGCAACTGTGTGGCAGTTGGAACATTCTTTGGCTTTGCCTTTCTTTGGGATTGGAATGAAAACTGACCTTTTCCAGTCCTGTGGCCACTACTGAGTGATATAATTACATTTTTATGTTTTCGAGAAAATGCTTGTTTTGGACACATTGATTGCACCATTTTACCTCTCCACAAGTAAAGTTTTGAGTTTCAATTTCGTACATTTTCGCCAACATTTGTTATTTGTCTTTATTGTTGATTTTCCTCACGTCCATCCTGAGTGCCTTATTAAGGAGGAAGTCATAATGCAGGACCCACATTTGAGGAGAGGAGAGTTAGCTTCATATACTTGATGGACAGCTGAGTCTGTATCAATTATTTAGAATCTTTCTGTGTGAGATTTTTATTCAACATTACTCATAAAACCTAATTTTTACTTTTTACCAGTTTGGACACCTGAAAATTATTTTAAACTTTTGGGAGCTTCCCTGGTGGCTCAGCCTGTAAAAGCATATGCTTGCAATGCAGGATACCTGGGTTCAATCCCTGGGTGGGGAAGATCCCCTGGAGAAGGAAATGGCAACCCACTCCAGTACTCTTGCCTGGAAAATTTCATGAATGGAGGCGCCTCATAGCTTACAGTCCATGGGGTTGCAAAGAGTCAGACACGACTGAGCAACTTCACTTTCACTTTCTTTTGGCTATAATCCAGCCAATTAGACTGCTTAGTTCATTCTAGCTTTGGCTATTGAGAGCTTTTTCCATACTCTCCTGCTTTTATTTTACATAATTCAGCTTTTATGGGGCTTTTTGGTCCTTCTTTCTCACATTTTAAGATTATGCTGCTTTACATATTTATTGTCTCAGTCCTAGTATCAGACACATATTTAAAGAGTCCTTGTCCCTTTTTGTTAGAGCATATTAAAAAAAACTTGTATGTGGGAACTTAATAATCTCAGCAGACAATGCATGGAAATACACATGCATGTATCCAGACTATGCATACAGACGTTTATGAAGATTTTCACATGGAGTTATATGTTTCTGCATTAGGCTAAAGATAGTTTATAATGATGTCTCCAACCTGATCTCTTATGACACAGGTATTATAACCTTCTCCTTTTGTCTGCCTGTAACTTCCCACTCCAATGGTAAGAAACCTGGCTTCCACTACTCATCACTTATCAAATTCAGGGCTTGCTCCTTCAATAACTGATATGGTAGTTTCAGTCCTGTTAGCTACAAACCCCCGTGGAAAGAACTTACAGAGCCCATTGTTTATGTATGGTACATTTGCCTTTGGCCTGCAGATTCCATTCATTTACACAGTGAACTTAGGTCAGATAATTTTGTCCAAAGAGTGAGAGTGGCCTTTTAAAATTTTTCTTCTTCCTTTTAAATCTTTTGGCTGTGCCGCGTCATGTGGGGTTTTAGGTCCCTGACCAGGAATTGAACCCATATTTCCTGCACTGGCAACATGGAGTCTTAACCACTGGGCCCCTAGGGAAGTCTGAAGCTTTTCATTTATTTCTCAATCTGTTATATTCTTTGTTAAATTCTGCATTCCAGTCTTTAGCACTCCATACCATAAATAAATAAATGTGAATAGGTAATAAATTACTTGTGTTCTGAAAACAGAAATCTATGTGCTTAGACAAATGCATAGTGGCAGGTATTCCTCACTAAAGTACCATGTGAAATATTTCAACCATATATTCCATAAACTCTTTATCATGTCTGTTTTACCTTTGCTAGAATGTCTTATACGATCATACAGTGTGTAGCACTTGAGGCTGGATTCCCTCACTCAGTAATGTAAGTGTTAGATTCATGCTTTCCTTTATTTTTATTTTAAATTGGTCTGTGGTTCATTCCTCTATATCTCTGAATGCTATTTTATTGCATTAGATGAGAGGAAAGATAATTTTCCCCCTAGCCTCAATGTTCTTCACTGAGATGTTCATAATGAAAGGAAGATGGATTGGAGAAAAACAATCAGAAATTTAATATATGACATGCATACCTCCTATATAGTTGAAAGATACCTGGGAAAACTGTCACTTTCTGAAATGGTCCAAGACTTTACCTTAAATGCTATCATCAGCTAAGAATGAAAGAAGGAGGTTAAGGAATGGAAGAAGCTATTTAAGGGAGATTATTAGGTGAAGCACAGTAAACAAAGACATGGTGGTATGCAGATTAACTTCCAGGTCCATTCCATAGACCTTCTTGATATTTAGTCAAGTCATTTAGTGATATCAAGTCAGTCTTGATACTTAGTCCATTCTTGATATTTAGCCATCCTCTATTTCCTGGTCCAGACAGGGACACGTCTTTAAAGATGGAGATATCCTTAACAAATGTAAATATACTTCATAAAATGGAATTTCGACTTGGTTTTCAAAGATCCTCCTGGGGCGGCTGTTTGTTTTTTTCTTTTGTTTTGTTTTGTTTTTTTTAATTAATCAGTCCAAAATAACCCTTTTGTCAAATGTGCATATTTTGGGTGTGCTTTTTGTGCTCCCCTTGAAATGTGCATTCAGGGGAGGAGTGTCACCCTGGAGACTGTTGATATGTGACCCCATGGACAGGGACTGGGTTGGTCACCCTGAAGAATGTGGATATGTGACCCCAGGGGAATGTCAGAAGGAATTCACCCTGGAGACTGTGGAATTGTGAGCCCAGTTGCAAGGCTTGGGAAGGGGTCACCGTGGAGACTGTGGATGTGTGACTCCAGATACAGTGTCTGGGAGGGATCACCCAGGGGACTGTAGATATGTGATCCTAGATATAGGGTTTGGGAGAATGTCACCCTGCAGACTGTGGACATGTGACCCCAGGTGCATGGTCCAGTGTGTTGTGATCACCCTGGAGATTGTGGAAGCGTGACCACAGGTACTGGGTCTGGGAAGTGGCGTCATCCTGGAGATGTGCACATGTGATTACAGACACAGGATATTTCAGGTGGAGTCACCTTGGAAACTGGAGGAGTGACCCCAGGTGCAGGGTCTGGGGTGAGGTTCAGTGACGTCAGGACTCTTGTCTTGTTGGGAGAGACACATCAGGATTCTCCTCGAGATGTTGCAATGCAATACGGACGCCTCTCAAGGTGAGGGGGGAGACCAAGTTTGCCTTTGCAGTTGCCAGAGCAATACTGTGACTCCTGTCAGTTTTCAAGAGGAGACAGGTTTCATCTCCTTTTGAAGCATTGAACTCCACGTGCCTCTCGTGTTGTCAAAGGGATGTGAGGCCTCCTGTCAAAATGAGGCGGGGAACTAGGGCATTCTCTAGGGTCTCCACAGGGGATTCAGACGTCCCTTCCTCTTATGAGATGAAAGACGAACCTGCATTCAAGTCACTGCAGGGAAATCCGGCCTTATTTCAAACCAGGGCATCTTGGTGTCCATTCCACGTGAGGCAGCAAACTCAGGGTCCCTCTCACATATCTATAGCTGAGAGAAGCCTCCTCTTTAGGTGTTGTTTAAACCTGGCATTCCTCTTGAGTCAAAGCCAGGAAATCAGGTCTCATCTCGAGATGATTTGAGTTACACGGAGCTGTTTTCTAGTTGCTGTGCTGAACAGGGTGTTCCTCTATACTTAGGACAGTGTTTTCGGGGAATCTCTGGAGTTGCCTAAAGGAAGTCAAGCCACATGTCGTGTTTGATGGGGAACGCCAGATGGCTCTGGAGCCAATGAAGGGGAATCTGGCCTCATCTTGAGTTGATTTGGAGTGCACGGAGTGCTTTCATGTTGCTGCGGGGACCTCAGGGTCCCTCTAGACTTGTATCAGTGTTCTTGGGGACTCTCTAGAGTTCCATCAAGGACGTCAAGGCTCCTTTCATGTTTGATGGGGAACACGGACTTGCTCTGCACTCAATGCAGGGGAATCTGATCTCATCTCTCATCAAGTGGGAAGTCTCATGGTTTTTCTCGAGTTGCGGAGGGAACCTGGGGTATATTCTCGAGTGACGACAGGGATGGACTCTTAAAACTCCTGTTTGTTCAATGATGTCAGGACGCCTGTCTAGTTGTGAGGGTCACCTCGGGATTCTCCTCAAAACTTGGTTGGACAATAGGGATGCCTCTCGAGATGAGTAGGGAAACCCACTGTCACTTTCAAGTTGTTACAGGAATACTGGGATTCCTGTCAATTTTCAAGAGGAGTCAGTCATGGTCTACTTTTGAAGCATTGAAGTCCGTGTTCCTCTCGAGTTGTCAAAGGGATGTGAGACCTCCTGTGAAAATGAGGTGGGGAACTAGGGCTTTCTCTAGGGTCTCCACAGGGGATTCAGACATCCCTTCATCTTTTGAGATGAAAGACAAGCCTGCATTCATGTCACTGCAGGGAAATCCGGCCTTATGTCGAGTCACGGCATCTCGGTGTCCATTCCACTTGAGTCAGCAAACTCAGGGTCCCTCTCACGTACCTATAGCTGAGAGAAGCTTCCCCGTGAGGGGGTTCTGGAAAGTTGGCATTCCTCTTGATTCAAAGCCAGGGAATCAACTCTCATCTCGAGATGATTTGAGGTACACGGAGCTGTTTTCTAATTGCTGTGCTGAACGTGGTGTTCCTCTATACTTAGGACAGTGTTTTCAGGGAATCTCTGGAGTTGCCTAAAGGAAGTCAAGCCACTTGTCGTGTTTGATGGGGAACGCCGGATGGCTCTGGAGCCAATGTAGTGTAATCTGGCCTCATCTCACGTTGATTTGCAGTACACTGAGCACTTTCGTGTTGCTGCGGTGACCTCAGGGTCACTCTAGACTTGTATCAGTGTTCTTGGGGACTCTCTGGAGTTCCATCAAGGAAGTCAAGGCTCCTTTCATGTTTGATGGTGCACATGGAATTGCTCTGCACGCAATGCAGGGGAATTTGATCTCATCTCTCTTCGAGTGAAAAGTCTCATGGACTTTCTCGCGTTGCGGAAGGAACCTGGGTTATATTCTCGAGTGACGAAGGGGATGGCCCCTCATAACTCGTGTTTGTTCAGCGACATCAGGCCTCCAGTCTCGTTGCGAGGGACAACTCGAGATTCACTTCGAGACTTGGCAAGTCAATAAGGAGGACACCTCTCGAGGTGAGGCGGGAGACCCAGTGTCCTTTCAAGTTGCCACAGGGATACTGGGATTCCTGTCAATTTTCAAGAGGACTCAGTCATCGTCTACTTTTGAAGCATTGAATTCCACTTTCCATTCGTGTTGTCAAAGGGATGTGAGGCCACATGTCAAGATGAGGTGGGGAAATAGGGCTTTCTATAGGGTCTTCAAGGGGATTCAGGAATCCCTTCATCTGATGAGATGAAAGACGAGCCTGCACTCAAGTCACTGCAGGGAATTCCGGCCTTATTTCGAGTCAGGGCATCTCGGTGTCCATTTCACTTGAGGCAGCAAACTGAGGGTCCCTCTCACATACCTAGAGCTGAGAAAAGCCTCCGCTTGAGCTGCTGTGGAAAGTGGGCATTCCTCTTGATTCGAAGCCAGGAAATCAACTCTCATCTCGAAATGATTTGGGGTACACGGAGCTTTTCTCGAGTTGCTGTGCTGAACTTGGTGTTCTTCTATACTTGGGACGGTGTTCTCGGGGAATCTCTGGAGTTGCCTAAAAGAAGTCAAGCCACTTGTCCTGCTTGATGAGGAATGCTGGATTGCTCTAGAGCCAATGCAGGGAAATCAGGCCTCACCTCAAGTTGATTTGAGGTAAACGGGGATATTTCGTGTTGCTGCGTTGACCTCAGGGTCCCACTAGACATGTGACAGAGTTATTGGGGACTATGTGGAGTTTCATCCAGGAAGTCAAGGCTCCTTTCGTGTTTGATGGGGAACACCGACTTGCTCTGCATGCAATGCAGGGGAATCAGGCCTCGTCTCACGGTGAGGGGGAATTCTCATGGTTTTCTCGAGTTGTGGCGGGAAACTGGGTTATATTCTCGAGTTACAGCTGGGATGGCCCTTCAAAACTTGTGTTGGTTCAGTGATATCAGGACTCCTGTCTAGTTGTGAGGGACACATCGAGATTCTCCTCGAAGCTTGGCAGGGCAATAGGGACGCCTCTCAATGTGAGAGGGGCAACCCAAGGTCCTTTCCAGTTGCCACAGGAATTTTGGGATTCCTATCAATTTTCAAGAGGAGGGAGCGATACTCCCCTTTTGAAGCATTTAAATCCACGTGCCTCTCGAGTTTCAAAAGGATGTGAGGCCTCCTGTTGAGATGAGCCGGGGAACTAGGGCTGTCTCTAGGGTCTCCACAGGGGATTCAGACATCCCTTCATCTTGTTTGATGAAAGACGAGCCTGCATTCAAGTCACTCCAGGGAATTCCGGCCTTATTATGAGTCAGGGCATCTCGGTGTTCATTCCACTTGAGGCAGCAAACTCAGGGTCCCTCTCACATACATATACCTGACAGAAGCCTCCTCGTCAGGTGCTTGTGTAAAGTTGACATCCTTCTTGAGTCAAAGCCAGGGAATCAGCTCTCATCTCGAGATGATTTGGGGTACACAGAGCTTTTCTCGAGTTTCTGTGCTGAACTAGGTGTTCCTCTAGTCTTGAGATGGTAGTCTCGGGTAATCTCTGGAGTAGCCTAACGGAAATCAAGCCACTTTGTGTGTCTGATGGGGAATGAGTGATGTCTCTGAAGACAATGCAGGGGAATCGGGTCTCATCTCGAGTTGATTTGAAGTACACGGTGCACTTTCATGTTGCTGCAGGGGACCTCAGGGTCTCTCTAGACTTGTGACAGTGTTCCTGGGGACTCTCTGGAGTTCCATCAAGGAAGTCAAGGCTCCTTTCGTGTTTGATGGGGAACATGGACTTGCTCTGAATGCAGTCCAGGGGAATCGGGCCTCATCTTGAGTTGATTTGGAGTACACGGAGCCCTTTCATGTTGCTGCGGGGACCTCAGGGTCCCTGTAGACTTCTGACAGTGTTCTTGGGGTCTCTCTGGAGGTCCTTCAAAGAAGTCAAGTCTCCTTTCCTTTTGATTGGGAACACGGACTTAACCTGCATACATTGCATGGGAACTGGGCCTCATCTCGCGGTGAGGAGAAAGTCTCATTGTTTTTCTGGAGTTGTGGAGGGAACCTGGTTATGTTCTAGAGTTACGGCGGGGATGGCCCTTCAAAACTCATGTTTGTTCAGCGATGTGTGAACTCCTGTCTAGTTGCGAGGGACACCTTGAGATTCTCTTCAAGGCTTGGCAGGACAATAGTGACGCCTCTCGAGGTGACGGGGGAGACCCAGTGTCCTTTCAAGTTGCAACAGACATACTGGGATTCCTGTCAATTTTCAAGAGGACTCAGTCATCGTCTCCTTATGAAGCATTGAATTCCGCATTCGACTCGTGTTGTCAAAGGGATGTAAGGTCACCTGTCGAGATGAGGTGGGGAAATAGGGCTTTGTCTAGGGTCTCCACAGGGGATTCAGACATCACTTCATCTTTTGAGATGAAAGACAAGCCTGCATTCAAGTCACTGCAGGGAAATCCAGCCTTATGTCGAGTCAGGGAATCTCGGTGTCCATTCCACTTGTGGCAGCAAATTCAGGGTCCCTCTCACATACCTATAGTTGAGAAAAGCATCCGCTTGAGCTGCTTGTGGAAAGTTGGCATTCCTCTTGAGTCGAAGCCAGGGAATCAGCTCTCATCTCGAAATGTTTTGGGGTACACGGAGCTTTTCTCGAGTTGCTGTGCTGAACTTGGTGTTCCTCTAGACTGGTGGCGGTATTCTCATAGAGTCTCTGGAGTTGCCTAAAAGAAGTCAAGCGACTTGTGCTCTTTGATGAGGAATGCAGGATTGTTCTGGAGCCAATGCAGGGAAATCAGGCTTCATCTCGAGTTGATTTGTGGTACACGGGGCTCTGTCGTGTTGCTGCATTGATCTCAGGGTCCCTCTAGACTTCTGACAGAGTTCTTGGGGACTATGGAGAGTTTCATCTAGGAAGTCAAGGCTCCTTTCGTGTTTGATGGGGAACACGGACTTGCTCTGCATGCAATGCAGGGGAATCGGGCCTCATCTCACGGTGACGGGAAAGTCTCATTGTTTTTCTGGAGCTGTGGTGTGGAACCTGGGTTATATTCTCGAGTTACGGCAGAGTTGGCCCTTCAAAACTCGTGTTTGTTCAGCGACGTCAGGACTCCTGTCTAGTTCCGAGGGACACCTTGGGATTCTTCTCGAGGCTTGGCAGGACCATTGGGATGCCTCTCGAAGTGAGGCGGGACACCAGGTTTCCCTTTGCAGTTGCCAGAGCCATACTGTGACTCCTGTCAGTTTTCAAGAGGAGTCAGGCTTCGTCTCCTTTTGAAGCATTGAACTCCGCTTGCCTCTCATGTTGTCAAAGGGATGTGAGGCCTCCTGTCGAGATGAGGCTGGGAACTAGCGTATTCTCTAGGGTCTCCACAGGGGATTCAAACATCCTTTCATCTGTGAGATGAAAGACAATCCTGCATTCAAATCACTGCAGGGACATCCGGCCTTATTTCAAGTCAGGGCATCTCGGTGTCCATTCCACTTGAGGCAGCAAACTCAGGGTCCCACTCACGTACCTATAGCTGAGAGAAGCCTCCTCTTTAGGTGTTGTTTAAAGCTGGCATTCCTCTTGAGTCAAAGCCAGGGAATCAAGTCTCATCTCGAGATGATTTGAGGTACACGGAGCTGTTTTCTAGTTGCTGTGCTGAACGTGGTGTTCCTCTATACTCAGGACGTTGTTCTCGGGGAATCTCTGGAGTTGCTTAAAGGAAGTCAAGTCACTTGTCATGTTTGATGGGGAACGCCGGATGGCTCTGGAGCCAATAAAGGGGAATCTGGACTCATCTCGAATTGATTTGGGGTACACCGAACTATTTCATGTTGCTGCGGTGACCTCAGGGTTCCTCTAGACATTTATCAGTGTTCTTGGGGACTCTCTGGAGTTCCATCAAGGAAGTCAAGGCTCCTTTCATGTTTGATGGGGAACACGGAATTGCTCTTCACTCAGTGCAGGGGAATCTGATCTCATCTCTCATCGAGCGGGAAGTCTCATGGATTTTCTCGAGTTGTGGAGGGAACCTGGGTTATATTCTCAAGTGACGATGGGGATGGCCCGTCAAAACTCGTGTTTTTTCAGCTACGTCAGGACTCCTGTCTAGTTGCAATGGACAACTCGGGATTGTCCTCGAGTCTTGGCAGGGCAATAGGGATGCCTCTCGAGGTGAGGCGGGAGACCCAGTGTCCTTTCAAGTTGCCACACGGATACTGGGACTTCTGTCAATTTTCAAGAGGACTCAATCATTGTCTACTTTTGAAGCACTGAACTCCGTGTTCTACTCGTGTTGTCAAAGGGATGTGAGGCCTCCTGTCGAGATGAGGCGGGGAACTAGGGCTTTCTCTAGGGTCTTCATAGGGGATTCAGATATCCCTTCATCTTTTGAGATGAAGGATGAGCCGGCATTCAAGTCACTGCAGGGAATTCCGGCCTTATTTCGAGTCAGGGCATCTCGGTGTCCATTCCACTTGAAGCAGCAAACTCAGGGTGCCTCTCACATACCAAGAGCTGAGAAAAGCCTCCACTTGAGCTGCTTGTGGAAAGTTGGCATTGCTCTTGTTTCAAAGCCAGGGAATCTGCTCTCATCTCGAAATGATTTGGGCTACACGGAGCTTTTCTCGAGTTGCTGTGCTGAACTTGGTGTTGCTCTAGACTTGGGATGGTGTTCTTGGGGAATCTTGGAGTTGCCCAAAAGAAGTCAAGCCACTTGTGCTCTTTGATGAGGAATGCAGGATTGCTCTGGAGCCAGTGCAGGGGAATCGGGCCTCATCTCGAGTTGATTTGTGGTACACGGTGCTCTTTCCTATTGTTGCACTGACCTCAGCGTCCCTCTAGACTTCTGACACAGTTCTTGGGGACTATGTGGAGTTTCATCTAGGAAGTCAAGGCTCCTTTCGTTTTTGATGGGGAACATGGACTTGCTCTGCATGCAATGCAGGGGAATCGGGCCTCATCTCATGGCAAGGGGGAATTCTCACGGTTTTCTTGAGCTGTGGCGGGAACCTGAGTTATGTTCTCAAGTTATGGTTGGGATGGCCCTTCAAACTCGTGTTGATTCAGTGACATTAGGACTCCTGTCTAGCTGCAAGGGACAACTCGGGATTCTATTCAAGGCTTGGTAGGGCAATAAGGATGCCTCTCGAGGTGAGGGGGGAGACCCAGGGTCCATTCCAGTTGCCACAGTAATTTGGAGATTCCTATCAATTTTCAAGAGGAGGCAGCCATGCTCTCCTTTTGAAGCATTTAAATCCATGTGCCTCTGGAGGTTTCTAAAGACTGTGAGTCCTCCTGTCGAGATGAGCCGGGGAACTAGGGTTTTCTCTAGGGTCTCCACAGGGGATTCAGACATCACTTCATCATGTGTGATGAAAGACGAGCCTGCATTAACGTCACTGCAGGGAAATCCAACCTTATTTCGAGTCATGGCATCTGGGTAACCATTCCACTTGATGCAGCAAACTCAGGGTCCCTCTCACATACCTAGAGCTGAAAGAAGTCTCCTCTCGAGGGGCTTGTGGAAAGTTGGCATTCCTCTTGAGTCGAAGTCAGGGAATCAGCTCTCATCTCGAGATGATTTGGGGTACACGGAATTTTCTCGAGTTGCTGTGCTGAACTTGGTATTCCTCTTGTCTTGAGACGGTATTCTCAGGTAATCTCTGGAGTTGCCTAAAGGAAGTCAAGCCACTTGTTGTGTTTGATGGGGAATGAGTGATGGCTCTGGAGCTAATGCAGGGGAATCGGGCCTCATCTCGAGTTGATTTGAAGCACACAGTGCACTTTCATGTTGCTGTGGGGTTCTCAGGGTCCCTCTAGACTTTTCAAAGTGTTCCTGGGGACTCTCTGGATTTCCATCAAGGAAGTCAAGGCTCCTTTCGTGTTTTATGGGGAACACAGACTTGCTTTGCATGCAGTGCATGGGAAGCGGGCCTCATCTCGAGTTGATTTCAAGTACACAGTGCATTTTCATGTTGCTGCGGGGACCTCAGGGACCCTCAAAACTTGTGACAGTGTTCCTGGGGACTCTCTGGATTTCCATCAGGGAAGTCAAAGCTCCTTTCGTGTTTGATGGGGAACACAGACTTGCTCTGAACGCAGTGCAGGGGAATCGGGCCTCATCTCGAGTTGTTTTGGAGTACACAGAGCCTTTACATGTTGCTCTGTGTTCCTCTCGAGTTGTCAAAGGGATGTGAGGCCTCCTTTTAAGATGAGGCTGGGAACTAGGGTATTCTCTAGGGTCTCCACAGGGGATTCAGACATCCCTTCATCTTGTGAGATGAGAGATGAGCCTGCATTCAAGCCACTGCAGGGACACCTGGCCTTATTTTGAGTCAGGGCTTCTCAGTGTCCATGTCACTTGAGGCAGCAAACTCAGGGTCCCTCTCACATACCTATAGCTGAGAGAAGCCTCCTCTTTAGGTGTTGTTTAAAGCTGGCATTCCTCTTGAGTCAAAGCCAGGGAATCAGCGCTCATCTCGAGATGATTTGAGGTACACAGAGATGTTTTCTAGTTGCTGTGCTGAACGTGGTGTTCCTCTATACTTAGGACGGTGTTCTCGGGTAAACTCTGGAGTTGCCTAAAGGAAGACAAGCCACTTGTCGTGTTTGATGGGGAATGCTGGATGGCTCTGGAGACCATGCAGGGGAATCAGGCCTCACCTCGTGTTGATTTGAAGTACACGGAGCGCTTTCGTGTTGCTGTGGGGAACTCAGTGTCCCTCTATACCAGTGACAGTGTTCCTGGGGACTCTTTGGAGTTCCATCAAGGAAGTCAAGGCTCCTTTCGTGTTCATGGGGAACAGGGAATTGCTCTGCCTGCAGTGCAGGGGATTCAGGCCTCATCTCACGGCCAGGTGAAAGCCTCATGGTTTTTCTCGAGTTGCGGCAAGAACCTGGGTTATGTTTTCTAGTTACGACGAGGATGGACCTTCAAAACTTGTGTTGGATCAGCAACGTCAAGATTCCTCTCTAGTTGCGAGGGACACCTCGGAATTCTCCTCGAGGCTTGCATGGGCAATAGGGATGCCTCTCGAAGTGAGGCGAGAGACCCAGGGTTCCTGTCCAGTTGCCACAGGGATATCGTGATTCCTATCAATTTTGAAAAGGAGTCAGGCTTCGTCTCCTTTTGAAGCATTGAACCTCGAATGCCTCTCAAGTTTTCAAAGGGAAGTCAGGCCTCATGTCGAGATAAGGCAGGGAACTAGTGCTTTCTCTAGGGTCTCCACAAGGGATTCAGACATCCCTTCTTTATGTGAGATGAAAGATGAGCCTGCATTCAAGTCAATGCAGGGAAATCCGGCCTTATTTTGAATCAGGGTATCTCGATGTCCATTCCACTTGAAGCAGCAAAATCAGGTTCCCTTTCACATACATATAGCTGAGAGAAGCCTCCTCTTGAGTTGCTTGTGGAACGTTGGCATTCCTCTTGAGTCCAATCCAGGGAATCAGCTCTCATCTTGAGATGATTTGTGGTACACGGAGCTTTTGTCGAGTTGCTGTGCTGAACTTGGTGTTCCTCTAGATATGGGACGGTGCTCTCGGTTAATCTCTGGGGTTGCTAAAAGAAGTCAAGCTACTTGATCTGTTTGATGGGGAATGCACGATGGCTCTGGAGCCAATGGAGGGGAATCCGGCCTCATGTCAAGTTGATTTGTAATACACGAAGCTCTTATGTGTTGCTGTGGTGGCCTCAGCACATCTAGACTTGTGAGGTGCTGAAGTCCCCAGTCTTCTTGGGGACTATGTGGAATTTCATCTAGGAAGTCAAGGCTCCTTTAGTGTTTGATGGGGAACTCAGATGTGGTCTGCATGCAATGCAGGGGAATCACACCTCATCTCGAGTCGATTTGGGGTACACGATGCTCTTTTGTGTTGCTGCGGGGACCTCAGGGTCCCGCTAGACTTGTGATAGTGTTCTTGGGGACTTTCTGGAGGTCCATCAAGGAAGTCAAGGCTCCTTTTGTGTTTAATGAGGAACACAGACTTGCTCTGCACGCAGCATTGCAATCGGGCTTCATCTCGCAGCGATGGGGAAGTCTCATGGTTTTTCTTGAGTTTCAGCGGGAATCTGGGGTATGTTCTCGTATTACGGCGGGGATGGCCCTTCAAAACTCATGTTGGTTCAGCGACTTCAGGACTCATGTCTAATTGCCAGGGATACCTCGGGATTCTCCTTGAGGCTTGGCAGGGCAATAGGGACGCCTCTCGAGGTGAGACAGGAGACCCAGACTTCCTTCGCAGTTGCCAGAGGGATATTGGGATCCCTATCAATTTTCAAGGTGAGTCAGGCGTCGTCTCCTTTTGACGCCTTGAACTCTGCACTCCTCTCGAGTTGTCAAAGGGATGTGTGGCCTCCTGTCGAGATGAGTCGGGGAACAAGGGCTTTCTTTAGGGTCTCCACGGGGGATTCAGATATCCCTTCATCTTGTGAGATGAAAGACGAGCCTGCATTCACGTCACTGCAGGGAAATCCGGCCTTTTTTCGAGTCTGGGAATCTCATTGTACATTCCACTTGAGGCAGCAAGCTCAGGGTCCCACTATGATACTTATAGCTGAGAGAAGCCTCCTCTTGAGGTGCTTGTGGAAAGTTGGAATTCCCTTTGAGTCGAGTTCAGCGAATCAGCTCTCATCTCGAGATGATTTGGGGTACATGGAGCTTTTCTCGAGTTGCTCTGCAGAACTTGGTGTTCCTCTGGACTTGGAATGATGTTCTCATGGAATCTCTGGAGTTGCGTAAAGGAGGTCAAGCCACATGTTCTATTTGATGGGGAACGTGTGATGGCTCTGGACCCAATTCAGGTGAATTGGGCCTCATCTCGAGTTGATTTGGGGTACACGAGCTCTTTCATGTTGCTGCGGAGTCCGCAGGGTCCCTCTAGCTTTGTAACAGTGTTCTTGGGGACTCTCTGGAGTTCCATCAAGGAAGTCAAAACTCTTTTCAAGTATGATGGGGAACACACACATGCTCTGCATGCAATGCAGGGGAATCAGACCTCATCTCACGGTGAGGGGGATGTCTCATGGTTTTTCTCGAGTTGCGGTGGGAACCTGGGGTATGTTCTTGAGTTGCGGTGGGGATGGACCTTCAAAACTTGTGTTGGGTCAGCGACGTCAGGACACCTGTCTAGTTGCGAGGGACACCTCGGGATTCTCCTCGGGGCTTGGGAGGGCAATAGGGAAGTCTCTCGAGGTAAAGTGGAGACCCAGGGTCCCTTTCCAGTTGCCACAGAGATATTGAGATTCCTATCAATTTTCAAGAGGAGGCAGGCATCATCTACTTTTGAGGCATTGAACTCCACGTGCCTCTCAAAGTTTCATAGGGATGTGAGGCCTCCTGTCGAGATGAGGCAGGGAACTTGGGCTTTCTCTAGGGTATCCACAGGGGATTAAGACATCCCTTCTTCTTGTGAGATGATAGACGAGACTGCATTCAAGTCACTGCAGGGAAATCCGGCCTTATTTCGAGTAAGGGCATTTCGGTGTCCATTCCACACGAGGCAGCAAACTCAGGATCCCTCTCACATACCTATAGCTCAGAGTAGCCTCCTCTTGAGGTGCTTGTGGAAAGTTTCCATTCCTCCTGTGTCATAACTCTCATCTCGAAATGTTTTGGGGTACACGGAGCTTTTGTCGAGTTGCAGTGCTGAACTTGGTGTTCCTCTAGATATGGGACGGTGCTCTCGGTGAATCTCTGGGGTTGCCTAAAGGAAGTCAGGCTATTTGCCCTGTTTAATGGGGAATGAGGGATGTCTCTGGAGTCAATGCAGGGGAATTGGGTCTCATCTAGAGTTGATTTGAGTTAAACGAGTTCTTTCGTGCTGCTGCTGTCACTTCAGGGTCCCTGCAGAACTGTGACAGTGTTCTTGGGGACTATGTGGAGTTTCATCTAGGAAGTCAAGGCTCTTTTCGTGTTTGATGGGGAACATGGACTTGCTCTGCATGCAGTGCAGGGGAATCAGGCCTCATCTCGAGTTGATTTGGAGTACATGGAGCGCTTTCATGTTGTTTCGGGGACCTCAGGGTCCCTCTAGACTTGTGAAAGTGTTCCTGGGGACTCTCTGGAGTGCCATCAAGGAAGTCAAGGCTCCTTTCCTGTTTGATGGGGAACACGGACTTGCTCTGCATGCAGTGCAGGGGAATCGGGCCTCATCTTGTGGCGAGGGGAAAGTGTCATTGTTTTTCTCGAGTTGCGGTGGGAACCTGGATTATGTTCTCGTGTTATGACGAGGATGGCCCTTCAAAACTCGGGTTGGATCAGTGATGTCAGGACTCCTGTCTAGTTGCGAGGGACACCTCGGGATTCTCCTCGGGGCTTGGGAGGGCAATAGGGACGCCTCTCAAGGTGAGAGGGGAAATCCAGGTTCCATTTGCAGTGGCCACAGGAATTTTGGGATTCCTATCATTTCTCAAGAAGAGTCAGCCATCGTCTCCTTTTGAAGCATTTAACTCCGTGTGCCTCTCGAGTTTTCACAGGGATGTGAGGTCTCATGTTGGGATGAGGCCAGGAACTAGGGCTTTCTCTAGGGTCACCACAGGGGATTCAGACATCCCTTCATCTCGTGAGATGAAAGACGAGGCTGCATTCAAGTCACTGCAGGGAAATCCAGCCTTATTTCGAGTCAGGACATCTCGGTGTCCATTTCACTTGAGGCCACAAACTCAGGGCCCATCTCACATACATATAACTGAGAGAAGCCTCCTCTTGAGGTACTTGTGGACAGTTGGCATTCCTCTTGAGTTGAATCCAGGGAAGCAGCTCTCAACTCGAGATGATTTGGGGGTACAGGGAGCTTTTCTCGAGTTGCAGTGCTGAACTTTGTGTTCCTTTATATATTGGACGGTTTTCTTGGTGAATCTCTGGAGTTGCCTAAAGGAAGTCAAGCCACTTGTCATGTTTGATGGGGAATGCGAGATGGCTCTGGAGCCAATGCAGGGCAATCGCGCCTCATCTCGAGTTGATTTCATTTACACGAATTCTTTTGTTTTGCTGCGGTGACCTCAGGGTCCCTCTCGACCTCTGGCAGTGTTCTTGGGGACTATGTGGAGTTTCATCTAGGAAGTGAAGCCTCCTTTCATGTTTGATGGGGAACACGGATTTGCTCTGCACTCAGTGCAGGGGAATCGGGCCTCACCTCGCGGCCAGGGGGAAGTCTCATGGTTTATGTTGAGTTGCGGCTGGGACCTAGGGTATGTTCTTGGGTTACGGCGAGGATGGCCCTTCAAAACCCGTGTTGGTTGAGCGGCGACAGGACTCCTGTCTAGTTTTGAAGGACACCTCAGGATTCTCCTCGAGGCTTGGCAGGGCAATAGGGATGCCTCTCGAGGTGAGGTGTTGACCCAGCTTCCCTTTGCAGTTGCCACAGGGATATTGCTATTCCTATCAATTTTCAAGAGGTGTTAGGCATCGTCTCCTTTTGAAGCATTGAACTCCGTGTTCCTCTCGAGTTGTCAAAGGGATGTAAGGCCTCCTGTCGAGATGAGGTGGGGAACTTGGGCTTTCTTTAGGATCTCCACAGGGGATTCAGACATCTCTTCATCTTGTGAGATGAAAGACGAGCCTGCATTCAAGTCACTGCAGGGAAATCCAGCCTTATTTCGAGTCAGGGCATCTCGGTGTCCATTCCACTTGAGGCAGCAAACTCAGGGTCCCTCTCACATACCTAGAGCTGAGAAAAGCCTCTGCTTGAGCTGCTTGTGGAAAGTTGGCATTCCTCTTGAGTCGAAGCCAGGGAATCAGCTCTCATCTCGAATGTTTTGGGGTACACGGAGCTTTTCTCGAGTTGCTGTGCTGAACTTGGTGTTCCTCTAGACTTGGGATGGTGCTCTCGGGGAATCTCTGGAGTTGCCTAAGGGAAGTCAAGCCACTTGTCTAGTTTGATGAGGAAAGCGGGATTGCTCTGGAGCCAGTGCAGGGGAATCGGGTCTCATCTCGAGTTGATCTGGGTACTCGGAGCACTTTCGTGTTGCTGCGGGGACCTCAGTGTCCCTCTACACTTGCGACAGTGTTCTTGGGGACTCTCTGGAGTTCCATCACAGAAGTCAAGGCTCATATCCTGTTTTATGGGGAACACGGAATTGCTTTACATGCGATGCAGTGGATTTGGGCCTCATCTCACGGCGAGGGTGAATTCTCCTGGGTTTTCTTGAGTTGTGGTGGGGACCTGGGGTATCTTCTCGAGTTACGGCGGGAATGACCCTTCAAAACTCATGTTGTTCAGTGACATCAGGACTCCTGCCTAGATGTTAGGGACACCTCGGTATTCTCATCGAGGCTTGATAGGGCAATAGGGACCCCTCTCAAGGTGAGGCGAGAGACCCAGGGTTCCTGTCCAGTTGCCACAGGGATATTGGGATTCCTATCAATTTTCAAGAGGAGTCAGGAATCGTCTCCTTTTGAGGCATTGACCTCCGCGTGACTCTCGAGTTTTGAAAGGAGTGTGAGGCCTCCTGTTGAGATGATACGTGGAACTAGGGCTTTCTCTAGGGTCTCCACAGGGGATTCAGACATCCCTTCATCTCGTGAGATGAAAGACGAGCTTGCATTCAGGTCACTGCAGGGAAATCCGGCCTTATCTCGAGTCACGGCATCTCGGTGTCCATTCCACTTGAGGCAGCAAACTCAGGGTCCCTCTCACATACCTATAGCTGAGAGAAGCCTCCTCTTGAGGTGCTTGTGGAAAGTTGGCATTCCTCTTGAGTCAAAGCCAGAGAATCAGCTCTCATCTCGAGATGATTTGCTGTACACGGAGCTTCTCTCTAGTTGCTGTGCTGAACTCGTGTTCCTCTAGACTTGGGATGGTGTTCTCGCGGAATCTCTGGAGTTGCCTAAAGGAAGGCAAGCCACTTGCTGTGTTTGCAGGGGAACGCCTGCTAGCTCTGGAGCCATTGCAGGGGAATCAGGCCTCATCTCGAGTTGATTTGTGGTACATGGAGCTCTTTTGTGTGATTGTGGTGACCTCAGGTCCCTCTAGACTTGTGACAGTGTTCTTGGGGCCTCTCTGGAGTTCCATCAAGGAAGTCAAGGCTCCTTTCTTGTTTGATGGGGAACACGGAATTGGTCTTCACGCAATGCTGGGGAATTGGGGTTCATCTCGTAGCGAGGGGGAAGCCTCATGGTTTTTCTCGAGTTGCAGCGGGCACCTGAGGTATATTCTCCAGTTGAATTTTGGCTGCACCAGACCACTGAGGAAGTTACCTTTTGACTATCCTTGATGACTGTTGTTAAATCCATCAAATTCTTTCCATTTAATAGTGGAAACAAATGTGGTTAATGTAAGTTTGAAGTCAAGAATGCCAAATTAATTTGCCTCTCTATCCCTGTGTTCCCCTTCACAGCTAAAATTTTCACCAGAGCACTGGAGAATTCTTTGCTAAATATATATTCCACAAAATGTTATTCTTATGAAATTTTAAAATCTTTAATCAATAACTTTGGTAAATGGTGGACTAAATTAAAAAAAATAAAATATTCGCCTATGCAGCATTTCCTATGTTTATTTAATCATGCAAGTCTTCTTTCTCTTCTCTTTCTCTCTCTCTCTTTTTTTTTTTTTTGCAGGTCTTCTATCTTCAAATGAGCATCTTGGGGTTTAGTGTTCCCCCAAACACCCTATAAAGAGCTACCCTAAGCCAACTTTTCAAGCACAGTTATAAGGTTCTTTTTGGTAGATTCATGTAGCATTTATTAATTAGAGTGGATGAAGACTAAAGATGCCTTCTTAACCTTGCCACCATGTTATAAGGAAAGCAAGTCTGGCACATAACTATGAAACATTTACTAAACAGAAATTCATTATTAATAAAACATGCATGCATGCTAAGTTGCTTCAGTTGTGTCCGACTCTTTGCGACTCTACGGACTGTAGCCCACCAGGTTCATCTGTTTATAGGATTCTCCAGGCAAGAATACTGGAGTGGGTTGCCACACCCTCCTCGATCTTCCTGACCCAGAAATCCAATCAGCACCTCTTACATCACCTGCATTGGCAGGTGGGTTCTTTACCACTAGTGCCACCTGGCAAGCCCACAATAATAAAACATAAGGTAAATCTCAATAAAATTCAGATCTCTGCTCTTTTAAATGCACTGATCACAGCCTGCATGAAAGATTCACTCAAGGCAGAACAATACAGGCAGATTTAGGTTCAACTCTTGGACTCAACATCTTTTAGAGATCAAGCCTCAAGTACCATCCCTAAGGTTACTGGCTACACAGTTTGCTAGATTTTATTTCCTGCTCAAAGAATAGAAGGGGTTGTCTTAAAATATTTCTGCCACATCAAAAGGCTTGAATAACACTTGTTTCACCAATGACAGTAAAATGAATTAGCACAATTTTATGTCACCTTTTCTATACTGAATATTCTTAAAATCATTTCAGACATTGTTATACACACATTGGGACATGTTTTATAACATCAGTTACCCTAATTTGCATCTTAGAGCAATGTGGTTGTGGTGTGAAATTATGAAAGGGGAGAAGGGAAAGAGCTACCTCATCGAACCATGTTGCCAAATGTGTTCTGTGAACCAACTGCATTAGAATCACCTGTAGTTCTTTCAAAATGAAGATTACTCCAAGTAATTACATGCACACCCTATCTGAGAGTCACTGGCACCGAGAATCAGCCTAAATCTTCTGGAAATGGCTTCAAAATTTTGTATCTCCTGTACTTTTGCAGCCATTTTGTGCCAAAACAAAGGGAATATGATGACAGTAAAGATCGATAAAAATTTTAAAGGGTTACCTACTGGTAGCTAAACTTACATGATTCAAGAAGGTCCCACAGTTTTCCTTTTCTGGATGTCACCACCAGGAATAAGAGCCACAAGATTTAATAACTGATGTGGCAATGGGTACCAACCAACCAGAATTGATGCCTTCCAGCCTGCAGGATCAGTGAACTGGCACTTTGTTGTTCCTGTATGTTATCAGCCCACAAATAACCATCGACCTCCCTGGCTGGCATACAGACAACTGCCTATAAGTAGTGGTGGGGTGATTTTTTTCCCTTTTTCTTTATAACTTTTATGTTGTGTTTTCTTTACTGGATTTGCTGTGTACTAACAATTGGTTGGTTGGATAGAGACAGTAGTGTCTTTGAGCCAACTCCTATTGACTTTGTAAAGTCAGTTGTTTGTATCTTTTCCAAACTCTACATTCAGTGATATCACACTGTTGCTTGAACTGGATCACTGTGGGAGTGTTTCTATCAAAGTGAATACTACCAATATGCTTCCCTCTCATAGCTGGTTGTTATACATTTTGCAGCACACCACTGGAGAGAGAGATTATTTTTTTTCACACCACTACTGTAATACATATAAATGTACTAGATATAACATTTATCATTTTAAACATTTTGAGTGTCCAGTTAAGTGGCATTAAGTGTGTTCACACTGTTGTACAACACCATCACCTCCATCTCCAGAATTATTTCATCCTTCCAAACTGAAACCTTGTACCCACTAGACCACAACTCCACAGCCCTGGATAACCACTGCTCTACTTTCTGTCTATGAATTTGTCTATTCCAGGCAGCTCAAAGAAGTGGAATCACACAGTAACTGTCTTCTCATGTCTGACTTCTCTCACGTAGTGTAATGATTTCAAGGAACACCCATGTTCTAGCATGTTTCAGAATTTCATTCCTTTTCAAGGCTGAATAATATTCCATTTTATGTATATACCATATTTTGCATATCTGTTCACATGTTGATAAATATTTAGACTATTTCTATGTAATTTTACTGAGGCGTAATTCACATATAACAAAACTATACATTTTAGGGCACACTGTTTGATGCACTTTGAAAGATGTATATATCCATGCAAACACAACAAAGATACAAAATAGTTCCACCACTCCCACCACGCTAGAAAGCTTCCCCCTCACCTCCTTTTAAAGACTTGGTTATTTGCCTGCACCGGGCCTTAGTCGCATTGTGGGGCTCCTCCTCACCTAGTATCCGCAGCGCGTGGCCTTAGCTGTGCTGCAGCACGCAGAACCTTGGTTCCCGGAACCCGTGTCCCATGCACTGCAAGGATAATTCTTAACCACTGGACTCTTGGGAAAATCCTTCATCCTTTACCTCTGTCAACATGCCCCAAACTCCCTGTCTCAGGCAACTGCCATTGTGATTTCTATTAATACAGATTTATTCTGCTCGATGGAGAATTTTCAGTAAATAAAATTAGACAGTGTCATACTTGATTCGGGCTCAGCTTTTTCACGCAGCATAATGTTTGCAAGACTCATCTGTACTGCTGTGTGTCTCAGTGATTCTTTCCTTTTTGTTGCTGGGCAACATTCCACTGGCAAGGACTGTGAAGAATCTGAGATTTTATCCTGTTTGCAAGCTAAAAAGTTAGGCTGCCTCGGATTCATGCTTGTACCAGATCAAATATGATTTTTTTGCATGTAAGTTATGCCTCAATAAACTTATACAGGTAAAAACAACCTAAATGTCCACACATAGTAAATCTTGAGTCATAGCTGAGGAACCCTAAGCTTAGAAAACCTCAATCTTTAATAAGAGACTTCAAGAAAATCTGCCCAACCTTTGTTCCTGGAAGGAGACATTATCTTCATCATACTGGACTCCAAAAAATTTGCCTTCTGCTCCAGATGGAGAAATTATATTTTCCAAGGGTATCTACTGTGCAAGTGTTTTTTTTTTTTTTTTAAAGAAGATTGTCTGGAGCAAAACTGTCAGCACCTCTATTCATAAGACATGTGGAAACACAAGGGACCCATGGGAATCATGTCCCAGTGTCTGGTGTGTGAATGAAGTGAAGTGAAACTTACTCAGTCATATCTGACCCTTTGTCACCTCATGTGTATAGAGCCTGTGGAATTCTTCAGGCCAGAATGCTGGAGTGAGTAGCCTTCCCCTTCTCGAGGGAATATTCCCAACCCAGGGATCAGATGGAACCCAGGTCTCCCACTTTGCAGGTGGATACATTTGTTTGTGAAAATAATGTTTGTCAAACATTTGTGTGAGAATACATTTGTTTATTCACTCTCCTGTTGATAAATATTTGTTTATTCATCTCCTATTGATGAATGTGATTCACTCTCCTATTGATGAATATGGAGATTGTTTGCACTTTGGGCTATTATGAATAAAGTTGATATGAACATTCTTAGACACATGTTTTGGATCTCTATGTTTTAATTTCTCTAGGGTAAATACCTAGGACTGTAATTGCTAGGCCATATGATAAGTCTATGTTTAACATTATTAAAGCATTGCCTGGTTTCAAAAATAGTCATAATTTTTTTACTTCTGCCATTAGTGTATGAGAGTTCCAGGCGCTCCCCCTCTTTGCCAGTAAATATCAACATTTTATCGAGTCTACTTTATTATTATTATTTTCTCTCTGTCTTTCTCTATATATCTCATCCCCACTCTTTCAGAGAAAGTTGCAGATATGACACCACTTTACCCCTAATGTTTTGAAGTGTGTTTCTTAAAAAAACTTTTATATGACCACAGTACTATTATTAAAGTCAGGAAATTAATATTGATACAATACTGTTATCTAACTTAGAGATTTTATTCAGAATTCACCAACTTTGCCCATAAGGGCCTATTTTGCAAAAGAAAATCTGATATTATGTGTCATTTAATTATAATAGCCTTTTGATTCTTAACAGAGTGATTTGTATTAGTTTTTACATTAGAAGTAAATGGCCCTGTGATCTTAATCTCTTTTTAGGCATTATGATCTCCATTTTTATCTTTATTTTTATTTATTTATTTAATCTTTATTTTTAATAAGTTAACTAATTAATTACATAAAGCAATACATTCACATGGCTCAAAATTTTAAAAGCATGAAGTATTCAAAGGGAAAAATCTTTTTTCTACTCTACTCTCAGGTTCCCAATTTGGAGACTCCCCAAATAGAAATTTGTAATCGACCCCTAATTGACTATGTATACTTTTTTTTTTACACAAATCTGCTGACTATTGTTTGCCAAACACTTGAGATGGAGGAATTCATTTTCTTTTAAAGCAATGAGGTAATCTGGCAATGATGAGAAAAAGGATTGCTGTAAAGCTACTTCCTCTTTCAAATTAAATTGATCTTAGTCAGATTAAGAAGCTACTTACTACTACCTGTCTCCTTACTTCTCTATCTCCCCCCGCAGGGGACTGTGTCACCAGGACCTAATGCTGAAGCTTGTCACAGGTGAGGGACTTTGTGCAGAGGAAAGAAATAAAAAACTTGATCCACCCAGATGGCTCAAGAAATCCAGATCATCTCTGCCTTTCTCCTCTTGTTCTTATGTTACTTGGGAGAAAGATTCTAGAGGACAGAACTACACAAGGACCGTGTCTAATTTCTGGAGGAAGACCTTCTTTAAGACTCTGGGCTAGGACCCTCTCGGGTCAGTGACAGTGATTCAGGCAAGATTTGCCTTATATTCTGAGAATGGTAACGTGGAAATGGTAAAATAGTCAAGTGTCACAGGCACTGGCAGTGAAGACCCAGGTGTGCAGATGAGTCTTGTCACTTGCCCCTGGGTATGGCTGTTATATTTTCCAAATACAACATATAACCTGAAAGAAACTTTCCCAAATAAGTGAATTTATTTATATTAAAATTTCCAGTAGGATAACCATAATATATAGCTATTTGCAGGTTGTTAATTCATTATTGGAAATCTTCTTACTCTCTTATGACCTACTTGCATTTAAAAAAAAAATGGCTCTACTAGTTTTTTCTTTTTTTCTTTTTTTAAAGATTATAGTGTAGAAAATTTCACACACAAAAAATAGAACACAAATCTCCATATTCTCTTATCCTCCAGCTCCAAGTTTTCAGCTCAAGGACAAGCTTTTTCTATTTCTGCTCGACCCACCTCACCCCCCAACCCTTCATACAGATGGTTGAAGCAAATCCTAAAGCAAAGCAAAGCAAATCATCTTATACCATCATTTCATCCATAAATGTTTCAGCATGTTTTCTTAAAAGGCAGTGAGTCTTTTAAAAAAATAATTTAAATTCCTTTATCATTATCCACGATTCCTTAATATTATCAAAGATCTAGTGTTCATATTTCCTTGATTGCCATAATATATAATTGAGCTTCTTTGTTTAAATCAGGGTTCTTGGCTGATGTATCACTTAAGATTCTCTGATCTTTATCTTCCTACTCAGTCTCTCTTTTGAGGAGGGTATTTATATTGAAATATAGTTGATTTACTCCCCTGGTGGTTCAGCAGTAAAGAATCTGCCTACAATGCAGGAGACACGGGAGGCTTGGGTTCAATCCCTGGGTCGGGAAGATCCCCTGGAGGAGGGCAGGGCAACCCACTCCAGTATTCTTGCCTGGAGAGTCCCATGGAAAGAAGAGCTGGTGTTCTGTAGTCCATAGGGTGGCAAAGAGTCAGACGCGATGGAAGAGACTGAGTATGCATGAGCACATAGCCGATTTATAATGTTACATTTGTTTCAGTTATACAATACAGTGAATCAGTATTTTTACAGATTATACTCCATTTTATTATGAAATAATGACTATTTTTTCTGTGCTGTACAATACATCCTTGGGGTTTATTTACTTCATACATAGTAGTTTTTTAATTTCAATTTTTTAAATTCTGAAAGTATGATAACACATTTACAGGAGACTTGGAAAATACACTGTATATTACAATTATTTTTTAAGGAGATAAATTAAGATTTTTAGTTGGAGTTTTAGTATCAAACTCTCAAAAATTAATAGAATGAATATGTAGAGAAATAGAATGATATACTAGACCTGAAAAACACTATGAACCAATTCAATATAATTAAGATTTATACAATTTTTACACAACAGTAGGACACAAATTCTATTCAAGTTCCCATAGACTGTAAATTGGGAGACTCTGGAACTTATCCAAGGACATAAAACAACGTGCAAAAATTTCATGGTCTTAAAGGTATTGAAATCACACAGGGTCTGTTCTCTTATCACAGTGGAATTACGTTAGAAACCAACATAAAAAGATATTTGAAAATAACCCACATTTTTTCAAGTGCAATGTGACATTTACTAAGAGAGTTACTCAGTCTCTCTCTATTTTCTTGATAAAGGATATAAATCGGAAAATATTTCTTAAAGTTAACCTTTACTGTAGGTAAGCTGTAGTTGCAGGTATGGTGCAAATTCAAACTGAAATAGTATTTAAAAGCATCCATTGGCAGAGTTCTCTAATTTACCACGGCAGATTTGAACTATAATAACTGAATAAGGTAAATCTATTACTTTGCAGACAAAGTATAAATATGTATGTTACACCAGATTACATTAAAATGTCTGTTAGTTTATTTTTCATGACCATTCCTGCTGTCAGTTCCACTTTCTCATTCACCTTAGTTATAGCTTAGTACTTAAAGTATTGAGTGGTCAAAGTTCAAACTTTAGGAGGAATGAAATGGCATTTCTTGGTCTTAAATTCTAATTATGCACCACAGGCTGAATTGTAGCTCTTTTCTCTCAAAATGTGTAGGTTTTCTGTTGATAAATTGGCATCTGTATTAGGGTGCAACCTTAGGGTAACTGACTGCTTACTTTTTAAGTTTTGTTAAACGCATATAGTGTGTTTGTATTTGCTGCATAATTGAGAAGTTTCATTTTTGCCCAAGTATTTTTTATTGTAAAGCTTTTTAGGAATTTGAAATCTTTCATCTTTGGAAAGAAATCTCAAGTTAATATTAAATCTTATTTTCAGTGGTTGAGTACTCAGATCCTGACTGAGGTGGTTTATTTGTAATACACTCTTTGTATCCTTAGGATCCTTAATTTAAAGTATACTGTATTTAATATTTTTAAAACACACAGTGTTTTAAAATACAATGTAATGTTAACTTTTTAATTAACTTCAGTTTTTGGAGTCCTGTATTATTAACTTTAGGTCAGTAGTATAATTTTATACACTATGGAGATTTTGTTGTGTCCTAGCTTTGTATTTTAATGCTTGCTGCGTTCAGTGTAAATGTTTCCTTATTGTTTTGTTTTTACCATGAAGATCAGAATTTGTGAGAAAGAGTTAGATGCAAAGGTTAATTGAGCACCTATAAATTTGGCTGTTTAATTAAAATTCAGTTCCTCAGTAAACAGTAGTCACATTTTAGATGCTTAGTAGCTTCAGGTGGCAGTGGCTACTGTATTGGACAGCACAAATACAAGAACAAAATGGCTCTGTCACTGCAGAAAGGTCTTTTGAATAGTGCTGCTTTGCAGTGAGTTAGGTTCTGTCTAGACTCTGGGAATACAGAGATAAACATGACTGACAAGGCAAACACTTAGCTCCTGGTGGGGTTGAGAGATGGCAAACAAATAGCTGATGTCCATCATGTCATCATTAGGAAGAAAGATGAAAGTGGGTAAGAGAGAAGATGTAATGAAACAGTGTGCGGGGAGGTACCTGTTAACTAGGTGGTCAGGAAATGCCTTCTTAATATTTGCATGTCAGTGAATGAAGAGAAGGAGCAAGTCTTGTGAAGACCTGTAGGAAGACCCTTCTAGGCACAGGGAACAGCAAGTGCAAAACCCTGAAGTGAGAACAGATTGGACATACTTGAGGAATGGCAGCAAGGCATGTGCAAGTGAGGTCCTGGGAGAATGGTGGGTGATGAGGGGGGACATGACGGACAGTAGCCACATCATGTGGTACCTTGTGGTCTGTGGTAAAGACTTAGAATTTTAACCTGAGTGTGGTGAAAAGACATTGGAGGGTTTTGAGCAGAGGAGTGGCATGATCTAAATTATGTTTATTTAACTTTAATATGCCAGATTTACAAATAAAACAGTTAAAAACCCCCATGCCCTCATTCTCCAACTCTAGCAAAATGGGCCCAACTGAGATCATTGATCCCATGGATGACCTGTCCTTCCTTTATATATATTATCTCCTTTATCCTTCCCTGTAATATTGTGAAGTAGGATTTGTGTTTTAAAAGATCACCCTGGCTGCCGTGTAGAGAGTTAAGTTTAGGGGGGCAAGAGGAAAAGCATGAGGGCCTTTGGGAGCCTGAGACAGCAGTCTTAAGTGAGAGGTGATGGTGGCTTGGAGTCGAACGGCAGGTGGTGGTTGAAGTGATGAGAAGCAGCCAGATTCTGGTGAAACCAGCAGGAATGCTGGTGTATGTAGTTAAGGAAAGAGGAGCAGGGGTGATGCCTGTACTGTGGTCCAGATGATGATGTGACTGCCCATAGGAGAGTTCAGTTTATTCATGTTAAGTTTAAGATACCTAGTAGAAGTCCAGAGGTTGTCAAGGACACATTTTTAGGTTAAGAAAAAGAGGAAAACCCAGTGAAGGTAACTAAGGAGATATGCTGCAATAGCTAGCTGTTGATTTATGGTCTGAGTTGGGCCTCCAGGTTTGCTAGAGCTGGAGCTAGCTATTGTAGTGTCTCATGTCCCATATCCCAAGCAACCCCTCAGCCACTGGCAGACTGGAATGAATGATTGGTCCTCTGGATAGTAGGGAATCAGTGTTTCAGGTAGGAGAACATGATACATTGAAGAATACTGCTGAAGAATTTAGACAAACACATTGATTTGTGAAGGTATTAAATGTCTTTAATGAGCAATAGAATTTCTAGAGAATATAGTTACTCTTAAATGGAACACTAAGTAGAAGATTTTCTTGTATACTTTATAAATATTGCATTAGTAGTTCAAAATCAGAATTTTATTAAATTTTACTTTCTCCCTTTTTTTCTCATTTTAAGTAGATGAAATGCATGTAAAAATGAAAGCACCAAAAAGAACTGTGGGTGAAAGTTGGATGGCCTAACAGTTTATTCAGATTTTAAGATTTATTTACATATTATATCATTAGCAAAAGGTGTGTTATAAGGGTAAATTTGTAAGTGAATATTGACAAGTTGTTAAGTTTCTGCTTAAAGTCTTATTTGCTATTTTAAGTTATTGTTTCTTACAGATTTTCTAATCTGTGCTTATTTTACTAGGAGTCATGGCTTTGAAAGAATTACCTTACTGATTTCAAACACCATTTTAGGAGTAATTTTCCATATGCCTTAAAAGAAATAACCAAGCAAAAAAAGGAAAGGGACAAATAAAAGATATTGCCATTCTCATCCACTGTTTAACCTGACATTTTCAGAAAACAGTCTCACACTGAACTTTGTACACTGCAAGTAGTTGTTATCTAGACTGTGAAGTAAAGATAAAAGCTGTAGTATTTGATCTTAAACAAGTCACTTTAAGCCCTGGACTTCCAATTTTACTTAGTTTTTATTTTTATTTTTAATCTGTGAAGTGAATGTTTTGTGCTAAATGAGTGTCAGTTATCAAATTGTATAGATAAGAATTTAATAAAAATTTGCTTAGAGTGGATAGTTTGTTTGTGAGAGGCACTGTGTAATTACTGAATCTTTGAGAGCATAACATCACTAGTTTCTGCTCTCATTTATATACACAAGGAAGCGTAATGTAACTGTTATCAGTATCCTGATGGAAGAGGGATAATTGAAGAAAAGCAGTTCTCTTTTTTAAAATAAGTGAAAAGAACAAATTATGGATGAAGTTTCACTGGAAAAGTGTAAGCCTGGAAGTTATTTGAAATGTTTACCTGAAGTAAGAGCAGATAAACGTAAAAACAAATTACCAAATAAAACTTGACAAGCAGATACAGATACTCAAGGTGCAATTCCCCAAATGAGCAAACGCTTGAACAGATTTTAAAGTCTTTGTCAGAAGGTTCTTAAACTTATCAAAAGGAAGAAACTACTTGGAGAATCAGTGAGGCTCTTTGGGCAGAGTTCAGAGGATATGCTCAGAAGTGATAAGTATGTTGTAGGCAGATAAACTTCATTCACTGAAGTTTTTTGGTCTCTCACTCTAAGTAAAGTATTATGACAGATAATTAGATGCCCTAAGGTATATTCTTTGATCTCTTAAGTGATTCATAAATTGCAAAAATCAATACAAAATCTTAAAATTGATAAAAATGTGTGTCAGACTCTAGTCATGAGATGGAAATCATACCAGTATTTTCACAGAGAATTTAAGACAACCGGTTGTTAACTAGGCATTTCCACTTAATAGTGGAAAGACAAAAGGGAACAGCAAGGTCTTGTCGGAAGCCACCACTGCCTCCTGACCGGAGAGCAAAGAGAAGAGGGCAAGTGGCTGGAAAGAAAGGCTGCAGCCCAAACTCAGGCCTCGAGGAAGGGGTTTGCACTCAGCTGGGACTAATGTCTTTGGGATCAGGAGAGGGGCCCAGTGGGGTAAGGGTACAGGGCTCAGCGAAGAGGGTTCTGCTGGCTGGCGCTGGTGTTCTAGGGGCACGGTGATACTGGTTCTGTGTCAGGAAGATACAGACTGGAACCAACTCTGGCTGCTAGAATGAACTGCTGCTGGCCTGAAGAGTGGTTGGGTTGCACTGGTGGCAAAAGGAAGCAAAAAATAGGACTAGGAAGCAAACAGAAAGTGCCGCATTTTCCTCCTCCAGCTTTCTGGTCTCAAGTACCCCTTGACTTCCAGGTGGCTCAGTGGTGGAGAGCCCTCCTGCCAGTGCAGGGACAGATTTCAATCCCTGGGTTGGTAAGATCTGCTGGAGAAGGAAATGACTACCCATTCCAGTATTCTTGCCTAGAATGTCCCATGGAAAGAGGAGCCTGGCGGGCTGTAGTCCACGGGGTTGCTGAAGAGTCTGACACAGCTTAGTGACTAAACAAAAACAAGCACTTTATTGGCAGAGCCTAACAAGAAGCAAACTGTAAAGGAGAAAATGTGACTCACCCCCAGGATCACAAAGTAAGAGCGTGGAAGGGTAGTTTTAAGGCTGAGAAACAAAAGCTCAATAACTTGCAGGAAGAAAAATGAATCTACATCTTTCACACAAGGCATATTTAAGTGTCATTAGAACTTTATAGTCAAGAAATGCTATAGGAATTAATAGGAGAAGACAGATCCTTGTTAGGATAAACAGACAAGGCAGTGTTGGAGAGTAGTGTTTTAATGTGAATGTGATTTTAGCAGGCAGAAGTGAAGTGAGGGATGATTGCAGTAATGGAAGGAGATATTATAGGGTATGAGAAAGCTATAAAATTGCATAATGGAGGACATGGGACAGACCTGGATCAAATTGGTTTCTACTGATGACTAACTTTAATGCTGAAAGTCATTTTTTGTCTCTGACTCTCATTTCTCTTTCATCCTTGATCCTTTAGGCATTGAAGACTATTATTGGTTGGATCAAAACCATGTTTTAGGACCATTAATTTAGAGTTTCTGGAGTTGGAGGTGACAGAGAATCAAATATGGAGATACTTTCTTGAGCAAGTAAGTTGTTACTTGCTCCAGATACAGTTTTCTTATTAACACAGAAGTTTTTAATCAGGTCCATGGATAAGGTTGAGAATATCCTTCAATGCGTGAATATAATTACATGTGATTTTTATGTTGTCAAGGAAGAGGTTTCAGGTGTAATTTTCATCAAAATGAGATTAAATAAAAGGATGTTTAGAATTTGGTAGACCATTAAATGTAAGTAAACTACTCAAGAGCATATGGGTGTACTGTCATTATTCACTTTATTGGGCACTTAATATGTTGAAGGCACTTAGGAAAAAGAATGTAGGGTAATAAAAGTATATCAGTATAGTAGGGAGCTGGTCCTGCTCTTTCATGGGGGGCATAGGTCCTAGGGAGGGCTGCCTGCCTAGGTAGTGATTTGTGCTAAGATATAGAAGGTGAAAAATGAGTTAGCGATGAAGACACTGAGGTGGTGAAATTGTGGCATTTTTAACAAAAGTGGATTGACAGTATTACCATAAATTTCCCTAGTGATTTGTTTTGAGGGTCCGCAGGCTGCTCTTGAACTTCCATAAGGAAGCGTGTTGACTATTTCTCAGATAGCCTTTGGAGGCTATCTATTAAATTCACAGATTCAAGTTAGAGGAGCCAATGTGGCCTAAGCTGGTGGTCTTCAATTTTGACCTGATGTCTAGATTTTTTTTAATCTTGGGTTGAACTGTGGAGTTACAAAAGATATTATTTTCATTGTGGTAAGATGTCCATAGCATAAAAATTAGCATTTTAACCATTTTTAAAGTGTACTGATTGGTGGCATTAAGTACATTTCACATTTTTCATGTTACCAGTCTGAAACTCGGTACACATTAAATAACAGCTTCCTATGCTCTTCTCCCTCCAGGTACTGGGAACCGCTATTGCATTTTTCCCCTTTATTAATTTGACTGTTCTGGTACCATGTATCAGTAGAAACTGAAAATACTGTTTTATGTCTGGCTTAACTTCACTTAGCATGATATCTTTAAGGTTTATTCATGTTGTGGCACTACTAGCATTTCATTCCTTTTTTTTTTTAAATGGAGTTCATTTTTTAGAGCAATTTTAGATTCGTATTAAAATTGAACAGAAAATACGGAGTCCTCATACACTACTCCTACCCCCATGGATGCACAGCCTCCCTCACGTCAGCGTCCCACACCAGAGTTGTGTATCTGTTGTAAAATACAAACCTCAGTGATACATCATTTACACTGGAGTCCTTGGTTTATGTGAGGGGTCACTCTTCTTGTTGTACAGTCTGAGTTTTGTGTAAAGACATAGTGTCATACGTGGTATTTTCACTGATCCAGAAGCAAGTTGCCCTCCAAATACACATTCTGCATCTATGGATTCAGAAAGCCACAATCCATACACATGATACACCATCTGCAGTTGGTTGAATATGTGGAGGCAGAACGGTATGGAGGGTTAACAGTATTCTTCACCACTATGCATTCACAGTTTAAAAGAACATGCCAGTTTCACTTAAAATTGTTCTTAATTAAGTAAAAAATTACTAATCTTATTAAGTCACAATCCTTGAAAACACGTAATTTTAATATTCTGTGTGGTGAAATGGAAAGTGTGCCTGAAGTATTTTGGCTGCATGCCAAAGAATGATGGTTGTCTCGAGGAAATGCACTTGTCATTCTGTTTGTATTTTCTGCAATGGACATGATTTTAATTTAAATGACTAACTATGCTTATTCAGACTTGGGTATTTGTAGATATTTTCTCAGAAATGAAAAAAATAAGCCTATCAGTTTCAGGAAAAGAGTGTCTGTGCTAGAGATAAAATTTGAACTTTCAAGCAAAAATTAATATTTTTGGAGAACTTGTATCCACCATCTGAGTTTTATCTGTATATTCTATTTTTTTGCTCTTCATTTTTTTCATCTCTCTTCATTAGGCTTATTTAGAAGCTGCTAGAGGATTTACACACACACACACAAATACATATATATATATATATATATATATATATATATATATATATATATATATATAAATGAAGGAGAATATATGTATTCTCCTTTATTTCCAAGGATTGTTTTAACAGAGCACAGTGCTTGAGCTTGGCAGTTTTCTTGTTTGAGCGTACTGACCGTACTGACTGCAACGCTTCGCTCTGTTGGTTCCCACTGCTGTTAGGAAGTCAGCTATGAGTCTGAACTGTTGCTACTTTATAAAAGTTACTTCCCTCCCCACCCCCCCTACCTCCCCCATAAGACTTTGCTCCTTGTCTTTTATTTTCTGCTGTTTGACAATGATGTATCCAGGTGTGGTTTTCTTTTTTATTGATTTTCCTTGGAATTCAGTGAGCTTCTTAAATCTGAGATCTTGAGTGAAGTGTCTAAACACATCTGAAAAATTCTCATCTTTAAAATATTAATGCCATTTTTCTCCTTCCCTTTAAAGACTAATTGATTGTATATAAGACCCACTTACTGAATTTTTTGTTTCTCTTTGTCTCATTCAAACATACATTTGTTGAATTTGTTTTATTTTTATTTTTCAGTTCTAGAGTTTCTGTCCAGTTATTCCAGCACTGTTTGCAGAAAAAGACTCTTGTTTCTCTTTTGGATTGCTTCGGCTCCTTTGTCTGAAATCATCAGTTGACTGTACTTGTAGGCCTGTCTTGGGGCTCTTCCACTGACCTATGTTTGTCTGTTCATTCACCAGTTCTGTGCTGTCTTGATTACTGTAGTACAGTAAGCCTTGAAATCGAGTGGTCTGAGTCCTCCAACATTGTTCCGCTTTGGTCTTGTGTTGGGTAGTCTAGTGCTTGCCTTTGTGTGTAAACTTCAGAAATCATTTTGTTGATAACTATAAAGTAACTGGCTGGGGTTTTGATTGGAATTGTGTTGAATCTATAGATCTAGTTGGGAAAAATTGTTGCGTTAACTACTGAGATGATGTATAACTGGGATTGTTTTATGTAAGAGCTCTTTTTACTTCCAGTTCACCGTTACTCTGGCAGGGAGCCCTTACAGGTTCAGCTTGAAGTAGGGATAATATACCAGAGTCCCCATGTTTGTCTGGCTCTGGAGTTTGACTTTTCCCTGTGAGGCCTCTGAAAGGTTAGTTCCGTTTTCCAGCCTTTTCGTTGGAATTGGGTATTTGGTTCCACAGCCCTTGGAACCTGAGTACTGTGATCTTGCTTTATTTTGGGGACCCAGCAATTGTTCATCACCTTGTTACCTCTTGAATGCTTTTGAGTTGTTAAAAACTATTTCATCCAGCTTTTAAAGTTATTTTCAGGACGGGAATCAGTTCTAATTTCCTCCTCTATCATTGCTGAAAATGAGTTTCCCCAGTTTCCTGTCTCCCTCATAGAATTGGTGGTCAGTGTATTTAGACTTTAAAATTTTGTGTAAATTCTTGGAGGAGCGGGATGAATTCTCCCAACTTTTGAATGTCTGTTGACACCTTCCAGACAGTAATAGGTAAGTAGATCTTCAAAAGCTCTACCTGTGGTGAATAAATGATGCAGTTGAGTTTTTGTGTGGTCTGGTTAGTATAAAATGTGCCTTGGTTTTGGGCACTGAACAGTTGGGCAAAGAACCTACCAGTAGTTTTGGGTTTGTAGTATAGATTGCTACTCATCTGTCCCAGTTTTCATTCATTCTCTCTCCGTGATAGAATTCCCAGTTTTTTGCTGGGCTGTGCTGTGCTTACTCACTCACTCAGCCAGGTCCCGACTCTCTGCGACACCATGACTGTAGGCCACCAGGCTCCTCTGTCTATGGGGATTCTCCAGGCAAGAATACTGGAGTGAGTTGCCATGCCCTTCTCCAGGGGATCTTCCCAACCCAGGGATGGAACCCAGGGCTCTCACAATGCGGCCATATTCTTTACCAACTGAGGCACCAGGGAAACCCAAGAATACTGAAGTGGGTGGCCTACCCCTTCTCCAGAGGATCTTTCCAACCCAGGAATCGAACTGGGGTCTCCAGCATTGCAGGCGGATTCTTTACCAGCTCAGCTAAAAGCTCACATACATGTATGCATTTAAGCAGACTTCAAATCCAGCTAATTTTTATTCTTGCTATACATCCCCCTTTCTCCTAGTCTGTACCAGCATTGTTTCTTGAGCTTGTCACGTCTTGCCTGTATTGCTCAAGTAGACATACAACTACTTCTTTGTTTAGAGTCTTGTAACTGATATTTTCTTTTTCATCAGCAGAAATGAAAGAACTTTTCAACTATGTTACTCCTGTGCTTGCAGAATTGATTTTAGTGTCCTTAGTTTTCAACTCTTTGTGATCTGGTCCCATTTGTCATTCCTAACCCTACATTTGATACCCTAATAACACCAAATATTAAAAATTTCCCTCCCCTTGTATTTGTGGTTCCTTACGACTGTGTCCTTTCTCATGCCTAATCCAGGGTTAACTTTCTTTTAAAATAAATTAGTTTCAGGTATTTTTTTAGTTTAATCAACTTTACATGTTTCTGAACATGAGAATAAATAGGCTCTGCTGTTGAATGCAGTGTAGCCTGAAATCTACACTGTGTTGATATAGTGTTTATATATCTAGTGGTTTTTATCCTAAGTTGCAAATTTTGTTTTTCTTAAGATAATCTGTTAGAAAAAGTGATTGTAATATGTGAGTCATAAAATTAAATTGTTTCAGAATTGGGCTTATCTAGACCAGTCTCCTGTTTCACATATAAGGAAATTGTGGCCAGGAGAAATTAGTGATTCTGTCAAGTCAAAATTAGTTAGAAGCAGAATCAAGGTCTGTCGTGAGTTTCATCCTAATATAAATATCTGCTTAACGAAAATCTTCAAGTGTGTTGAAGTTTTCAAGTGTTCTTATCCCTGTAGTACATCTAGGATTACCACACCATGTTTCAAGGGCCTGTAGTTCTTGTGTGAATAGCAACTTGGGTAATGAACTGAGCAGTATGCATTCTTAATTTATGCCTTAACAACTCTGATTCTGTAATGAATGGTTTGCTTACAGTCGCTTTAATATACTTACCTTCTTGACAGTTCATTCTGGGAGGAATAGTTAAGTGTTTAAGTGAAACAGGCATGGTAGATACAACACTTAACAGTTATGTGTGTCTTTGTTTTTAGCATCAAGCATTGCACGATTCTCTCGAATAATGTAGATCACCTTTTACTGAATTTAACACTGTCTGATATCATGGTCTCCCTGGCAAATGCCTCAACTTTGCAGAAGGATTCCAGTTGGATAGAAAGGATAAGGAAATTTGTAACAGAAGCCCTTGAAGATGGGTCTAGGCTAAACAGTAAGCAGCTGAACAGATTGCTTGGTGTCTCCTGGAGGTTAATGCAGATGCAGTCAGACAGAGGTGGGTGTCAATGCTCTGTCCTTACTTAAGAGAGGGGCTCTTACGCATACTGTTAATGTTGAGCATCTAATTTTGAGTTCATACCTGTCAAACATTTCATAGTCATTTACGTTCGAGCCATAAAAGGTAGCCAGCATAATCATGAAGGAATGTCTGCTTGAACCCTGATGGCTGAGGACACCCCCTTTTCGGTGGGTAGGTCCACTCTGAAGCTGATGGGTAGGTTTTCTACTAGATTACATAGTTGGAGTGAAAGAAGGTAAGTTTTATTAATAGGAAATGACATTGAGCCTAAGGATAAAGAAATACTTTTCTGATCTAGTTTGACTAGAAATTGGTGGATCCTTATCTCTTTACCTTTCTTGTAACTTGAAGTTATGTTGCATTAAGTCAGTTTTTAGTGTGACTTACTAATTCTTTTCATTCAAGCAGAACCTTGCTGTTTGGTTCCTGGCTTATCCACCTTTCTAGTATTGTGGTATTTGTTGTCCTTTCCTAGGTTTGTTGTCTCTTAGGAAAATTTGTACTGTAATCTCCGATTGGTTTGACTTTTTTATTAGGCCATTGATGTAGGATTTTGATGGTAGTCATCAGTTTGTGGCTAAAATATGCTTCCTCATAGGAACAAGGTGCTTCTGTGCTTTTTAGAAGAATTATGGTGCTGGTGAAGAAACATTTTGACTCACATGCAGCTGTTTTCTCTTGTTTCTTAGAGGCTACAGAGTCTCTCATAAAGGCAGTTTATACATTGTATCAGCAGAGAGGCCTTCTCCTTCCAGTTCCGACTTTGTTACTGAAGTTTTTCAGTAAAAGCTATCAAAAAGAAGAACTGAGATCTTACAGAATCCGGTACAGTTCCTTTGTTATTTTGCTTTTCTTTTTCTTACCAGGTTACTTTGTAATCTGTATGAATAAGATGATAGGGTGATTAAATCTTTGGAGAAAATCTTCTTTTTATCCTTTTTGGTTTTATTATTTTTTTTTTTAAATAAAAAGGCATACATAATAGTTTCAGTAACCTTTATACACATAACTGAGAAGGAAAAAGTCTCTTTGAGCATATATTTCCACTTGTCTGCTTAACAGCTAAAGGACAATTATTGGAACCACCTGTAGCAGCCTCAGAATTTTGTTTTGCTTCCCATAAAAATTATGGAGGTTTAACCTCCGGCCCTTAGTGACATATTGGGACACATGGTATAAGAATGAGGGCAGTAGAAGAGGAGAGGTGTACAATAGGTGAAAGAGATTAAAAGGTGCAAACTGAGTTATAAAGTAAATAAGTCATGGGGATATAATATACAGCATAAAGAATATGACCAGTAACTTTTATTAGGACAGGTGGTTACTAGACGTATGGTGACCATTTGCAATGTGTACAGATGTCAGACTATTATGTGATACATACCTGAAACTAACATAATACTGGGTGTCAAAAATGTTTCAATAAATTTTTAAATGGCGGTATCTTAAAGAGCAAAAGTGTCCAGCTTGGTTTGGTGCTGTCTGGTGATGCAGACAACACGAAGAGTAGAACTCAGGAATCAGTCTTAGATGTGGTGAGTTTGAGGTTTACTTGGGATAGTCTGGAAGAGATGTTTGGGTGAAAGATAACGGGATCTGTGGTACCTCAGCATACATAGGTAGTTGTTAGAACATATTCAAGTCTTTACTGTGAGTCAGGTGCTTTTCTTAATTTTTCAGTAATTCTCATACTTTTATGTAGGTACTGTTGGTTTCTGCCTTATAGAAGGAAGCTTAGGTTAAATAAGTTGGTGAGTGTCATGCTGTTAAAGGGCAGCCAGACTGAGACTTAAGTTCAAGTCTGGTAGACTCCAAAGGTTGTGTGTAAATCACTGAACTCTTGGGGGACAGCAAAAGTGATTGCCGTGTCCAAGATGAGACATTAGAGAGTGAGCAAGTATGTGCAAGAATGGAAATAACCCAAGTTTGAAGCCACTTAATGTGGGGGCACCCTATACTGAATGCATAAATGACTTAATATAGTAAAACCGTCATTACAAATTAGTGTAAATAGTTCACAAGCTAAGTAGAGCCTGTGTTCTTTAAGATAAAATTACAATGTACATAGTGCCCCAAACTACATAAACTTTTAAAATACAGTGGGTAAAACCTTAGAGAATACTATAGATGAATATAGTATGCCAGTCATCTTATAGGCTCTCCAATGTTTAAATAAATGTGGTGTATTTCCCTTTTCTTTGATGGCCTTAGATACCGTAGTAAAGTGTTATCACGTTGGTTGGCTGGTTTACCACTGCAGCTTGCACATCTCGGCTCCCGAAATCCTGAGCTTTCAACACAGTTTATTGACATTATCCATACTGCTGCAGCCCGAGCAAATAAAGAGCTACTCAAAAGTTTACAAGTTACTGCTCTCCGAATCTATGGTAAGAGTGTTGTTTACCTGTGTATGTAATAATCGGTCTACCCCGACTTAAGAACAATGTTTCAAAGGGGAGATCTTTAGGTTTTACTTTTCCTTCAAATTATACATTAATTGTACCATGGTAAAATGAATAAAATATCAAACAGTAAATTCATTTTCAATAGTATTACTTAATACAATAGTTTAAGAAAACTAAAGGTTGTAGATGTCTCTTCAGATCTTAAATTATCTTTTAAGCCACGAAATTCACAAATTCAAAACTGATCAGGTATTTTTATAGAATTCTTTTGAAACTTTGATGGCAAATTTTACTTATTTAATCGTTATTGAGATCTTGTACGGCTTTCATATATTAACGTTTCACTCACCCCTGAAACCTTTTCATTCTTTTAGCAAAAATATCAATAAAAATATACATATATGCATATGTATAATTAGGATTTATTATTAGGACACAGTTTATATACCATAAAATTGGCCATTTTACACTGTGCAATTCATTAATTTTTATCATATTCCCAAGATTGTGCGATAGTCACTATTATCTTATTCCAGAATATTTTTATCACCTCAAAAAGAAACTCTACCATTAGTAGTCCATCCCTATTTCCTCATTTCTTCCTACCTCAGCTCCTGACAACCACTGCTCACCATTTCTGTCTCTCTGTATTTGCCTGTTTTGATCATTTCTCACAGATGACATTGTGTGATGTGGATCTTCTCAGTATGGCTTCCGTCACTTGGCATACTTTTCTTAGGATTTACGAGCATATACGAGTACTGTATTTCTTTTTAATGCTGAGTAACATTCCACTGTTGAATATACACCACTTTATATTTACCCATTTATTAAATGACAAACGTTGGTTTGTGTCTACCTTTTGTGTGTGGTATTTAAAAATCTGTATTTTTCAGTATTGCTTATATATAGGAGTGTGTGTGTATACTCAGATAAGTCTTTGGTTTTAAATTCAGTTCAGTTTAGTTGCTCAGTCGTGTCCAACTCTTTGCAACCACACGAACTGCAGCATGCCAGACCTCCCTGTCCATCACCAACTCCTGGAGCCCAACTAAACCCATGTCCATGAAGTCGGTGATGCCATCCAAGCATCTCATCCTCTGTTGTCCCCTTCTGCTCCTGCCTTCAATCTTTCCCAGCATCGGGATCTTTTCCAACGAGTCAACTCTTTGCATCAGGTGGCCAAAGTATTGGAGTTTCAGCTTCAGCATCAGTCCTTCCAATGAACACCCAGGACTGATCTCCTTTAGGGTGGACAGGTTGGATCTCCTTGCAGTCCAAGGGACTCTTAAGAGTCTTCTCCAACACCACAGTTCAAAAGCATCAATTGTTCTGCGTTCAGCTTTCTTCACAGTCTAACTCTCACATCCATACATGACCACTGGAAAAACCATAGCCTTGACTAGACAGACCTTTGTTGACAAAGTAATGTCTCTGCTTTTTAATATGCTATCTGAGTTGGTCCTAACTTTCCTTCCAAGGAGTAAGCATCTTTTAATTTCATGGCTGCAGTCACCATCTGCAGTGACTTTGGAGCCCAGAAAAATAAAGTCAGCCACTGTTTCCACTGTTTCCCCATCTATTAGCCATGAAGTGATGGGGCCGGATTAGGTTGATATTATAATTGTCCCTGTTTGGCAAAAGTGCTTGTTTTTTTTTTTTTTTTTTTTTTTTTTTTTTACTGTTTTGCTTTGTTTCTAATACCTTTAACTCCATCAGTTATTATTTCAAATAACACATTTGAATATTATGAAATCGAGTGTTAAATGTTATCTTTAAATAATGATTGTATTTAGGCTTACTCTAGGCAGTACCTTAAGCCATATATATATATATTTTTTTCATGTAGTTGATATGTTAGAATTCAACATAGCACAGTGAAAATGGTCAGTCTGCTTTATTAATTCTTGTTTGTATATCTTTTAAAATTTAACTTGTCTTCCTGCCTCACTAGATCCACAAGAAGGCACAGTGGTGGTTCTGTCAGCAGAGTCTCAGCAGCTTTTGGTCCAGCTTGTGTATTTTCTACCCAGTCTGCCTGCTGACTTGCTTTCTCGGTTAAGCTGCTGCTGTATTATGGGAAGACTCAGTGCAAATTTGGCTGCCATGCTTATCGGGATACTGCACATGAGGTAGCATGCTAAAGTGAGCTGTATTTCAAGTGTATAATCTTCTCCCTCACCCTTCCCCTGTCACTGGCAGTTTATGAACTGACTTTTTAAAATGCCGCCCCTCCCTTCATTTGCTCTTAAAACAGCAGTTAAAACTGTTGATGATACTGGGAAGGAGGAAGGTCACTGGGGCAAGACTGTTCCAGGTGGTTTGCTTAGCGGTTTGCATTGTCATGGTTGCAGTCACTAAGTCCATGGGCTGTAGTCCACCAGGCGCCTCTGCCCATGGGATTTTCCAGGCAAGGATACTGGAGTGGGTTGCTGTTTCTTTTTCCAGGGGATCCTCCTGACCCAGGGATTGAATCTTGTTCTGCTACACCACAGGTGGATTCTTTACCGCTGAACCATCAGGTAGAAACATACAGTGATTTGTGTAGGTGCATTGAAACAAGGGTTAAGATTATCAGAAGTGTGTAGCCATAGCAAGGATTCAGTGACGGATGAGAGTGCTGTGTTTTAAAACTTCTGGTGTTATGAAATTGTAATACAGGTCTTTCTTTTTGGAAGGGAGCTCAGTTCAATGTAGGTGGTGAAATAAAAGCTTGCGGACTCAGACAGGGAATCATTAAAATATCTGTGGGTGGGTGGGTGGGTGTGTGTGTGTGTGTGGCAAAATATACATAACCTAAAACTTCCCATTTTAACCAGTTTTAGGTATACAGTGAGAATTGTTTGGGGCATTAAGTACATTCACACTGTTGTGCGACTGCTACCACTATTCATCTCCAGCACTGTCATCGTTGCAGACTGAAACTCTGTACTGATTATTTCCCCTTCTCCCAGCCCTTGTTTACCACTATTTTGTCTTCATGATTTTGATATATTCATCTGTTAATGGATACTCGGTTGTTCTGCCTTTTGGCTGTTACAAATAATGCAGCTATAAACATTGGTGTGCAGACACCTGTTTGAATCCTTTTAATTCTTTTGGCTGTATACCCAGAAGTAGAATTGCTGAATCATATGTTAATTTTCTGTTTAATTTTTCAAGGAGCTACTTTCCAGAATGTGACTGTGGTGTTTTACTCTCAAAGGTCTTAAAACTAATAATGTTTCATGTTGCTAGTGTTCAAAGTATCCTTTAAAATGTAATGTTTGTATCAGGCATAGTACTTTCATATTCAGCCATTTGTTACTGATTGTGGCTCAAGGCCAGGGTCTGATACAGTTTTAGGCAGGAGTTGAATCTGGGCTGTAGCTGAAAAATTTAAAAACTAGCTTCTTTGTGGCTTCTTGTGCAGACCCTCTGCCCCAATTAAACAGGAGTGGCTCGCTTTATTAGTAGACTTTCTTTAGCTTTGTTTGCCAGTCTCTTCGTACCAGGATAAGACGTATGTTTGAATGTTGTCGCCCAAATTGTGCTTCATAACTGATAATTACTTTTTCCTTTTAGCAAAAGAGAGCTGTTTGCAATATGTTGTCTATATATGAAACCCCTCTTTGTCTAGTTCAGTACTAAATGCCAGGTCTTTAAGAAATACAATTTAACTTAAGTGGTTTTATGACTGTTAACTTCCAGTAGAGGGCACTCATTTCCCATGATAGAACTTGTGGAGGATCTGTTTTGGCATTCATTTAAAAGTGACTTTTGAACACCTCTTAAAATTAATTCTCTTTAGAACTTGTATTTAGTATCTTTTTTGGCATTAATTACGATTGACTTGTGCTCAATAACTTTGGTCAAGGATTTTTTCACAAGTCTTTTTTTACATTTTTTTGTGGGTTTGTGGTGAGTACTGAGAAAATATTAATTTACAAGTAATGGTAATAGAAGTTTATAATCATCAAAAGCAAGTTGTCATGTAGTTAAAAGTGTACCAAGTTAAACTTTGCCTTTTAGCATTTGCACAGTCTTAGTAGACTTCTCTTTCTGTAGATGTATTGTCCCTATTCAAACTAATCTCTTTAAAAATTAAAACAAGATGGGGCCTTTTCAACTTTCCCAGGCCAGTGGTATTATCATTGCATCACTTTTCCTAGATTTAGAATTGAAGAATAATGTTCGGTTATTCTTAAGGAATGATGTTCTTCTAAGGAATACCGTTCCTTAGACATCGCCTGGGTTATTTCACGTCTTTGGTTTTCCCCTCCGTCCTTGATGGTGACGGTAAACCAGCTAGCTTTCTCACTGTCTCCCACCTGCACCGTTCACCTGAGGCATCCCACTCCTCAGCTCCGTCTGTGCCAAGGACTGTTGGCAGGCTCCTTTTCCTGAAATATTCCTTCAATAATTTCTGATTCTCATCTGCTATATTAATTGGGCTCTGCGGTCTAGTTCACTCTGGGTGTTAGCGTTCTGACACTGTTGTCTCCAGCAGGGGAAGTTCACCGGAGAGCAGGTCACCACCAGACCATCTCCGTTTGTTCAGTGTGTGAAAAACCCATCACCTTAGAGTTGTTGGTGTTTAGTTTGTCTTAAAAACTGTACTTAGAATTGCTGTTCCTGCCTTTTTCACTATTCACTTAGAGGTTTTTTGAGTTTTTCCTCTCCATCTACCTGTGGTGTTCTGCTGACCGTTACTCTTCTTGCCCTCTCTGCCCCTAGTTCATTTACAGCTGGTTTGGGGAACATGAGACATGCATGTGGAAATGTAGTCTATGCTATTAGATAAAAATACCAGAGAAGGGAGAAATTACTGAGAAATTCAGCCTGGTTTTGAAGCAGGGTGAATATGTGAGCTGGCCTGCCAGGAGCAGGTCTGGTTTGCTTCTGTTGTCCAAGCATAATTGATATAGCATCCCTTCTAGTCTCAGAACTGTTCTGGTGTGGCCAGTATGTGTGGTCATTGTAGTTTTAAGGACAGAGTGATACATTGCTTGTCTTTTGTCCAAACTAGATTTTTAAATGGATTTGCTACTCTTTTTAGCCACTGGACAGCACAGTGTTCACTGGGTATAAGAGGATATTAGCTTCTTTTCTAATCACCCATTTTGTACTCATTTCCATTGAGCATCTCTGACTTTTTATAACCTCTTAGCTTGTGATATTCTCTCCCATAGCCCTTTAAGCAAAGAGAAGTCCTTTAAGTAGAAGTGATTCAGAAAAATGTTGCCATTATTTTTAACTCCCCAACTTTTAAGAATGTTAATAAATACAGTTGTTTCAGTGGTTAAAAAAAAAAAAGTGCTTCTCATTGAATTAGAAACTCCTTATTTTGTCTTGACATTTATTCAGATTTCTATTATAAAAGTTTGTCCCCAAAAAAAAATTTGTCACAAAAAGCTATCCAAAAAGATAGCTTTTTGGATCTGATTATTCTCAGCTTTTTGTTTTTTTGCTGTATTCATGGCTGACATTTGCTGTATTCCTTCTTAGTCTTACCTTGAGGAGAGTTTTTAAAGGTATCACTGGAAACTGATCTCATAGCAGGAACCAGATAATCTTCATTTAATGAGAAGCTGCTTTATGTTTAGCTATTCCCTTAAGTCCACTACCAATACTTTAGCTGCAGTATTGTGACGTAGACTAGTTATAAAGCCTCGCAAAGTATAGGAGTGCATAGTTATTGCAGAGTGGCTTTAAATTGAAGTATTCTTTACCTAGTTAAGATGCTTTGGTTTAGGTAGGAAGCAGGAGCTTGTTTAAACTTAGCTCATTCATATAAACAAGGTAAGACTTTTTTTTTTTTTTTTAATGAAGATGAGGTAGTAAATACATAGCAGCTGAACCTACTACTGAAAAGCAGAACTTCACCTTGGCTCCTTGAAACTGAGTTTTGAGTGGTGTGGAAAAATTTTCCAGTTGTACCATATAAGTGGGCTGGTTATGCTTTTCAAGGAAACTTTACATAAACATATGTTAGAAATTATATTTTCCATATTACGATACTTGAACCCCCTTACATGTAAAGATGATACATGCTACGGATTTTTGACTGAGCTCTTAAATTATACTTGTATTCCATAAAGAATAGTCATATATTCTGTGCTTTACTCCTGAGTCTTCAATTTGGTCACTTCTAGTACTAGGTCTCCATTGTTTATTGTAGATCATCATTTTCTGGATGGAAGTCTTCAGTGAAAGAATGGAATGGAAGTGATCAGTTAAACATCAGTAATGAGGACTATTTCAGCTTCTTATTTTCAACACTTACAGGTAACTGCCCTGATCCACCAAGTTAAGGAAAGGAAAAGAACCTAGTATGAAAATTCTCCTGAGATTTACTGTCTTACCTGTTTGGGTCTAAGTTTTGGACCTCACTGCATAGCTTAATTAGATGGGGAACAGAATATCCATTTTAAGCATGTTTAACATGTTCGGTGTGTTAGGAAAAACATCACATTTTAATTAGCCATATTTTGCTTTCCATTGATGTCAGAGAAAAATTAGTAAAATGAGTCTTGATGTGTTAGATTAGTAAGTATTATTACTGTTGTTTTAAATGATCATACTGTCTTTGGTAGTTTTGTTTTGTAACTGGATGATAAAGATGACAGTGTTTGAAATTTTCTGAAGACTTAAAATTAAGAGACTTATTGAAATATGTTGTCAGAATCCAAAAATAGCTTGAAAAGTTCTGATAAGGAGCTGAATGTAGCAAGATAAATATTATATAAAAGAAACAAGTAACAAGTAGACTTGTACATGTTTGTTTGATAGTTTTGGATGTATGCGTTTGAGATGGATGTGAGGGCTTTATGTTTTAATTAGTAGTACCTGTCAAAGGGTTTAGTGGTTTTAGGAAACTCATTAGGAATCAGCCAGGAGTGTGATATGGCTTCCCAACTAGATGATGGCTCTTTAGGGCATGTTCATGGAAGTACAGTGATCTGAAAACATCAAAGCAGGTAGCTAGGGTCAGACCACATTGTGCTCGTATTCTGATCATTCTAAGAGCTGTCTTTCAGGAGGGACTTGGGCAAGTTGTTTGTATAGGTCAGACTAGGTGTAATAGAGGTGGTAAGAGAATCAGAAATCTTATTATATGGAATAGGTAGAAGGAAGTACACAGTAATTGTTGAAGAAATAGACTTAGGGGGGATGGAATAGTTTTAAGACACTTGAAAGGCTATTATGTAAGAATACAGAGTTTGGTATATGTATGAAGGAGCATGTTGTTTTTCTTGTTCATTTGCTTTTTTAAACCTGACATTAATTAGAATGATTATGTCTTTCACACTTATTTAAGTATAAAGGTGGCAAAGCCCTCAGTTTAAGGGATATAATATTGTTTCTTGATGTATTACACATTTGATTCAGGTCAAATCTTTGTGTACATAATTATATGAATTTTACTACATCGCTGGCATTTCATTTTTTAAAATAATACATAAAGTACAGAAATTCAGAGAAAATAGCTTGTTAGCTTGAAGAATTTAACTTGAAGATACATGTCTATTTTTTAAAAATTACTTAAGAATGTTACTTGCTTTGTGATTTATTTTAAATTGGATTTCTTTATACTCAAATTAGGGTTTTCAAAAGAGGAACTGACTTGGCTTCAGAGCCTTTGAGGAGTGCCCCATGTCATCCAGACGCAGCTTTCTCCCGTGCTACTTTACCTCACTGACTTGGATCAGTTTTCACACCATTGGGACATAACAGAGGTAATGGTCCATTTGGAAAGGCATGGAAGATTGTTAGAATTCAGTTCATCCACCGCCAGTAGTTACTGTGTGCTAGCGTTGCCTTGTGTAAGATGTTTCTAGAGGTTGAGAGCAGTATAAAGCACAGTCCCTGTTCTGAAAGTGCGTGTGACCCTTGGATAGGCGATGTGGATTCCTGAAAGAAGAGTTTTCATAAAGTTATGCCACTAGAATAGAATAAATTAGCAGTTTGAATGATAGAGACACATTTATTTTCTTTTTGCCTAGTATAGGGTAAAAGGAAAAAGAGGAAAGACTTCATGGAAAAGGAAGAATTTTACGTAGATACTGAAGGATTAATAAGAGTTAAGTAGGATTTTGTATCCTTGAAGGTGGGTTTTTCTAAACAGAAATAATTATTTGGAAGCTCCTTTGGTTTTAAAGAATTAGTATGTAGTTTATCAAAGTTACATTTTAAACCCCAAATTTCCCTTAAATTTTAAAGTTCAACTTAACAAATCTTTTTAGATACATATAGTAAGTTTAGGGAATCATTTTAAAAGGAGACTTAAACTATATTGCATCCCTTTTACATACATATTTAAAACTTTAAAAAACTGTTTAAATAACTTAATATATTCACTATTTGGTAAGTAGTTCAGTTTTCAGACAAACCTTCACAAATGTTATGGTAAATCTTAAAACATTTAATAAACTTACAAGCATGGTACATATTAATATCTTAAGTTTCAGTACTATTTATAGTGAAATTCAAATTAAAATTACAAGTCTAGGTTAGCTGTTAATTCTGTTTTAAATTGAAATTATAGGGCTGATATTTTACGCTAATAGTCAGAATTGTTTTACGTTACAAATATATAAATATGTAAAGCATCATAAATACTGGTACTAAGGATTTGAGTCTGTAAGATATTTATATATTAGTTAATTTCTTTTATTTATTTCTTCAGTTTCTTTCCTTGCATTGAAAGGTACTTGCCCAGTGGAATTGTAGTTGTGTCATTCCAAATAATGTTGGTTGGAACCTTTCTTGCACATTCCGAGGTTGTGTTCTGTGCTAGCATTTTTTTTTTTTTTTAATGATTCATAAGGTTTTGGTTGGGGCACTGAAGTCCTTGGGAACTACTTTCCTTGTAACTCGTAATTGCTCGGCCATAGCCTTTCCAAACAAAAGATAACCTTTGTAAGTGTTCTCAACAGGGTCGTCTCTAGAACCTGAATCTGTTTTATTGCTGTACCAATTGATTTTATTCAGCTGATCTATTGACGACTTCTTTCATTCTTTTCCAGAATACTCTTTACATTCTTCCTGTATCTTAGGGCTACACCTTTTGTAGACATTTAACACATTTCTCTCATGGTTTTGTTTGACTGTGATCACAATACTTGGGTCATGCCAGGGACACTTTCTTCTCTGTATCACCTAGTGCCTAACTATGTTCATATATTGGCTTTCAAAAAATAGTGGATTAGAAACAATGAAAACTAAGGAGTTGGGTAACCAACCTGCATATTTAATATCTGGCATTTTATCTTAATCCATAGTACATGCAGAGAGTGAAGCCTTGCACACTGCTGGATTTGAAGGGTTGGGTTTAGTGTCAGTAAGTGTTCTGTAAGCTTGTTTCTGATGTTTTTAAACTACCTCATGCATGGATTGGGGAAAGCGTGGTATGGGGATTGATCAGTGGGCCCCAGATTCCAGACAGAGACTTGTTAAGTGTCTAGTTTGATAACTTGAACAACTCCAATAATCTCTCTCTGACAATTTTAATTTTTCTGAATCACGTCATCTGTGTAAAGACACAGATGTCGTGAAAATGTGATTGGTTATATTTCTGAGTGTACATTGGCAAGAACATGTATTAAACTTCAAGGATGCTGTCTTTGAAATGTTAAGACATAAATTAGGAAAAATCTGAAAGTTTCTTTCTTAGCTTTTGAAGTTAAATGAAGATTCCAGTTCTATTTTCGATAAAATTTGCCTTTAAGTTGGCCTTATCACATGAAATTATTTGAAATATATGTAGTTTTTGACAGCCTTAGTGTAAAAATTGATTTTTTATTATTATTTCATTTGAAAAAGTTACTAGTCAATGGCGTGAGTTTGCTTAGTTTGTTCTATCTGCTTAGTCTGAAGTGTTGTTTTTTTTTTTTTTTTTAAATCGGACCTTTTTTTTTCTGAGTAATCCTGTGTGTTCCTTTTAGTTAGGAATTCATTTATAGACTTCCTGACTCTTCCACTACGTTCCAGTTTTGGGTCTGATACACTTACAGATGTGCCAAGTGCTTCCTGAATACTATGGAACATATTTTATGTTTAAAATACTTCCATGCTTATGTAGTGAGTCAATGATTTTAATTTTATTTGTTACACATTTCAAAGTAAAAGTCAATGTGTGAACTAACATATTCACGACTAGGAAAAGTTGGGTTTTTTTTGGTGTGTGTTTGAACTCCTCACCCGACCAAAGGTCATGGAGAGGTATATTGTTTTTCTACAATGGTTATAGTGTTGTTTATTTTCTGGTAATTGAATTAGGTGTGAGTTGCAAAGCTTGTGTTTCTGTTCATTTCATTCCATCTGTTCGGGTTTCTTTCTCTCTCCTGAGTCAGACAGTAATTTCCCATTGGTTGTCCAGTTACCAAGGTTGGTGTCCATGCATCCGTGCTGGTCTCTCCATACATGTCCGGGTGTCCTGTGAAACACTAAGCTTAATTTGTTTGGAAATGACCTAGCTGTTCAATACACTGTCATCACTCTGTTGAGCAGAGGGAGAGAAATTCAAGTGACAAAACTCCAGAGAAGCTAGTGTTAGAGCGCCCCGGCGTGGCATGCGTGCAGGGGGTTTGGGGGAGGGGGGCGGGGAGCAGAGCACGGAGATCTCAGGTGTCCTCCCACCCTGGGCCTCTCCAGGCCCGCCGCTGCTGAGTGGCCTCCCCCCGCCCCCATCGCTTTGGCTGCTCAGGGCCGGGTGGTCTCTGCAGCTGCCCGGCATCCTGCCCGAGGCCCCCCCTGCCCACACGCTGTCTTCCAGTCTCTCTCTGAAACCTCGACTCTTTCTGCCTCTGTCTCACCTGGCGTGGGTGCGGGCGAGTGCCTGTCCGTGTGCCTGACTGTCGCTCGTCCGCTCTCTCAGGAAGGTCCTGTGCTGGGCCCGTGGCGTGGGGGCAGGGCGGGCCTCGGTTTGGGGACAGGACGGGGCTGAGGCACTCCAGGGGGTTTGCACAGCCGGCAGGATGGGAGCCTGGGGCCCCGGCTGGGCTGCCCCTAATCTCCAGGAGGCTCCGGGGACTGCAGACCCGGGCCGAAGCCCCGCTCGTCCGGAGCCACCTGACCCTGAGCAGCGAACGGGATGGTGGGTGACAGAGGGTGAGGGGGCACCGAGATGTCCTCGCTTCTCTACCCACACCCCTCCCCCCACCCCAGGTTCCACAGGCACGCCAGGCCCCGGCCGGCCGGGCCAGACTGCTGCTGGCCTGGGCTCGCGGTGTGCGGAGCGGGGACGCCCTCCGCTGCCCGCCGAGCTGCAGGCTCTGGCCGGCCGGAGTCCAGTCGCGGGTCGTGCGGCTCAAGTGCAGCGCGCGCCCGCTGGAGAACTGCAGCCCCAGGCCCGACCGGCAGGTCAGATCGCAAGGGAGGCGCAAGGCGGGGCTCCTGGGGCGCCTGGCAGCCGCCTCGGTCTAAGGCCATACCACCCTGAACGTGCCCTCTCTCCTGTGATTTGGGAAACTGAGCAGGGTCGGGCCTGGTCAGTACTTGTATGGGAGTCCACCTAGTAGTTAGGCGATTTTTTTTTGATTTTTCTGAATTCCTATTTCAGAAAGTTAGAATTGGATGACTTCACACAGTAAAACGAATCATATTTTCATACATAATCTTAAGAATCCAGCAGCTGGTCATTCTTTTTCCTGTCCTAACACAGCTAACTGGAAATCAGTTGTAGTAAGTTCTACTGACTTCAGACCCTCATCCCTAAGGGAAGATATGTAGGAATACCCATAATATATCTAAATAAACATGAAAGATACAATGATGAGAAAGAAAAAAATTTCTCAGTGACATCTTAGTTGGTATCGGAAACACGATGATTATGAAAGCACATCCCATAATCAAGTCCAGACCATGGAAGCCTGTGACTTTCACTGAGTGTTGACTTCCCTTTCAGCTGAGGTCGTAAAAAGTGCTTTGTAAAATTCTGAGGTTTGAAGCACTTGTAACCTCCTGAAGAGACTGCAATCAGAAGGGTTTCTAGAATATCGTGACGCTGTGGTGAGCTCAAGCAATATATACTCCAGAGGACGGAAGACAGACATGTTGGGAAGTGGGGATGACTTCTACTGCACTTAGGGAGGAAGGGCATGTACAAGTGGAGAAGCAACACCTCAGTGATGGAATCTTTAAAGACTCCATACATGGAGAAGGAAATGGCAACCCACTCCAGTATTCTTGCCTGGAAAAATCCATGGGCAGAGTAGTCTGGCGGGCTGAAGTCCACGGGATTCCATGACTGACCGTGTGTGCACGAGGGTGGAGGGAGACGGGTTGGTAGCAAGAAACTTGTAGAAGTAAAAAATAAGAAAAAATATAAAATAAAGACTCGATAAATATGACAACGACTGGTAGGAATAAACCTTCAGAAGTGCCTTCTCAGACCTCCCGTCAGAAGCACAAGCGTAATAAAGACACTGAGTTTTCACGGTCTCACACAAAATTAGACTGGCTTATGACAATGGGCAGAGAGGCTCCTCTAGGACATCGGGGCTGGGATTTACTGGAGGATGCACATCGATTGAGTGCATGGCTGTGTGTTATGGAAATATGTCTTACTGGCAGGGCGAAGGCATCTTCTTGAAGAACACAGCAAATAACACCACAAATTCACGGAACTTGGCTACAATGACAATAGCTGATTTCGTGATGGCTACTGCTTGGCAGAGCTGGGATTGCCTCTGCCATTAAGTACCTCAGTGGCCAGCTGTGATAATAGCCATTACTTTCTCACTTAGAAACTTGCCATGTGCACTAGCGCAAGAACAGTGAAAGCTCCCCAGAGAAGCAAGTCAGGCAGACATGCTTCTGTTTTCTCACAGAAGCTGCTTATGACCGGCCCTGCTCACAGACAGATTGCTAATTCCAAATCGATAGTAAGTTATGCAGATATTCTTTAGCAACTGAGCCACCAGTGAAGCCCTACTAGCTCAGTTGCTAAAGAATCTGCCTGCAACGCAGGAGACCCCGCTTTGAGTCCTGGGTCGGGAAGATCCGCTGGAGAAAGGATAGGCTACCCACTCCAGTATTCTGGCCTAGAGAGTTCCATGGACTGTATAGTCCTTGGAGCTGCAGTGTGTCAGGCACGAACTGAGCCACTTTCACCTGCACATGCAGATATCACTTTAAAAAAAATGTGGTAACAGATCTAGGACCTCTGTCAAGCTCATGAGTGAGTACTATAAATATACAGAATCAGCTTTGTCCTGCATAGTTACTACCATCCTGTATTTGCTTTGAGAGGAGTTGAGCTACTCTTGGTACAGAGGAATGATTCTTTACCAACTGAGCCACAAGGGAAGCCCACTAATACTGGAGTGGGTAGCCTATCCCTTCTCCAGCAGATCTTCCTGACCCAGGAATTGAACCAGGGTCTCCTGCCTGAGTAACACATATTGGGTAAAAAACAGTGAGGGGGCAGAACTAGGGACATTGATTGGTAAAATCAGTTTTCCTTGTCTAGATGGCTAGCGAACGCGAAAGAAATGTTGGTGTGGATTTAAAAAATTCTTCTGATACGAAACAAAAAATTTACTAGTTCTCTGCAGAAGTCTTTAATGAAGCACAGATATTGTCATTAGATTGCTTTGGTCATATCCGTCTTATCCACATTTATTTTTTAAAATCACATAGAGTGGCTTCAATCACTTGAAGAAATGACAAAAGTTTTCTTTGGTCTCCATTCTATACTGGATCGAGAGAAGGCAGTTGATCAGCATGATGCAGGAGCTCAAGATGTTTTTGGCAAAAACTTGACTAGTCTGTTTAATGATATGGAAGATGAATTAAGGATGGCAGCACGAAACAGAAGGCCATGCTAGAAGTACACAAGACCTTGTTTGGTAAGTCCAAACATGACTTTTTCTTTCAATTGAAGGATAGTTGCTTTACAGAATTTTGTTGCCAAACATCAACGTGAATGAGCCACAGGTGTAGATATGTCTCCTCCCTCCTGAACCTCTCTCCCATCTCCTCCTCTCCGTTCCACCCCTCTAGCTTGTTGCAGAGCCCCTGTTTGAGTCCCCTGATTCATACAGCAAATTGCATTGGCATCTCTTTTAACGTATGGTACTATGTTTCCATGTTCCTCTGCATTCATCTCACCCTCTTCTTCCTCACACCTGCCAGTGTCCATAAGTCTGTTCTCTACATCTGTGACTCCTTGGCTGCCCTGCAAATAATTTCATCAGTACCACCTTTAGTTCAAGCATTTCTTGCCCCCCCCCCAAGTATTTCTTATTTCTTATTCCACTCTTACTGTCTTTAGTGTGAGACTGATCTCGAAACTGATATGAAAGTATTATTCTCAGCGTGGAAAATTTGGAAGATGCAAACATGAAAAATTTAAAAAGTAACGCAGAGGCTAGTCACTCTAGGCTAACCCCTCAAACATTTATTGACTGATTTCTAGTTTCTCTTCTTTAACCTTTTTGATCTACATAATCCTGTGTATTCCTTTTAGTTAGGGATTCATTTTTAGACTATCCTGACTCTTCCATTAAGTTCCAGTTTGGGGTCTGATACACTTACAGATGTGCCAAGTGCTTCCTGAATACTATAGAACATATTTTATGTTTAAATACTTCTATGCGTATGTAGTGAGTCAAAGATTTTAAGTTTATTTGTTACACATTTCAATGTAAAAGACAATGTGTGAACTAACATATTCTCGATTTGGAAAAGGTGGCTTTTTTTTGCTGTGTGTTTGAACTCCTCACCCGACCAAAGGTCATGGAGAGGTCTATAGTTTTTCTAAAATGGTTATAGTGTTGTTGTTTTTTTCGGTAATTGAATTGGGGTGTGAGTTGCAAAGTTTGTGTTTCTGTTCATTTTTTCCATCTGTTCGGGTTTCTTTCTCTCTCCTGAGTCAGACAATAATTTCCAATTGGTTGTCCAGTTACCAAGGTTGGTGTCCATCCATCTGTGCTGGTCTCTGCATTCATGTCCGGGTGTCCTGTGAAACACTAAGCTTAATTTATTTGGAAATGACCTAGGTGTGCAATATACTGTCATCACTCAGTTGAGCACAAGGATAGAAATTCAGGTGATCAAATTCCGGAGAAGCTTTTGTCGGAGGGGCGCGTGCGTTCAGGGTGTTGGGGTGGGCGGAGCGTGGACCAAGGATATCTCAGGTGCCCTCCCAACCTGGACCTCTACAGGCCTGCCTCTGCTCGGCAGCCTCCCCCCGCCCCCATCGCGTTTGCTGCTCAGGGCCGGGTGGTCTCTGCAGCTGCCCGGCATCCTGCCCGAGGCCCCCCCTGCCCACACGCTGTCTTCCGGTGTCTCTCTGAACCCTCGACTCTTTCTGCCTCTGTCTCACCTGGCGTGGGTGCGTGCGAGTGCCTGTCCGTGTGCCTGGCTGTCGCTCGTCCGTTCTCTCAGGAAGGTCCTGTGCTGGGCCCGTGGTGTGGGGGCAGGGCGGGCCTCGGTTTGGGGACAGGGCGGGGCTGAGGCACTCCAAGGGGTTTGCACAGCTGGCAGGATGGGCGCCTGGGGCCCCGGCTGGGTTGCCCCTAAGCCCGCAGGAGGCTCCGGGGACCGTGGACCCGGGCCGACGCCCCGCTCGTCCGGAGCCACGTGACCCTGATCAGCGAACGGGATGGTGGGGGGCGGGGGGTGGGGGGGCACCGAGACGTCCTCCCCGCTCAAGCCACCCCCCTCCCCAAACCCCGCCAGAGCTCCCGCAGCCTCGCCAGGCCGCTCGGGGTCCGGGAAGCGCCCCGGGCCGGGCCAGGCGCGTGTTGGCCGGGGGTGGCGTCGGCTGGTCTCCCAGCTGCAGGGCCTGTCCCGGTTTTTCCCATCAGTTTCAACAGTGATGGTCACCCCACATTGTGAGTCATCTAGATTTCTCACTGACACCCCTGTTAGGGAGTGGCTTTTTAGAGAGATAGGGAAGGTCACTTGGGGGATGTTAGTCATGAGAGAAAATAAGGGCTCAGGTGGGATTGCAGATGTCATCCAGGGGGTAAATAGAGACAGTTGTTGCTGGTACCAAGACATGAAGTTTTTTTTCCCCCTTTCCCCAAAAGGCCATATTACGACCACATGGGGGCGCTGAGTAACAGCCCATAGCTCGGCTGGATGGGTGGGCCTTTGATAGTGATACCCTGGGATGGGTTGGACATACCCCCAACCTTTGTCATTAATGCAGATGCAGCCCGGGCTGCTTAGGTTGAGTTGAGAAGCAGTGTGGTTTGCAAGTGAACATGCCTCGTTTAGGGAGAGATCAATAGCCATACAGGGAGATATGATTAGAAAGAGGAAGAACATCATATGATGCATTTTACTTATCTGAGGCAGGATTGATGGGGTTCTGCTTGAACAAGAGCCTGAGATCTTCAACAGGTTCACAGGAATAGCTGTCCTCTGGCTTTGGAGTCTCAGTTTCTGTCTCCCCCTCCTGTAGGCCATAGGGTTTTATTCTAGAATTGTGGACCCAGGCAGATAGACCCTTCACTTTTACAGCAGTTGAAGTCACTAGAACAACCTGATATGGCCCTGTCCATTTCTCGGACAGCTGGTTTGGACTCCCTTTTTCTGGCCAGGTCTTTAGTGATACTTGAAAACCTGGCTTTACCTGGGGATTTTTCAAGTCTTCCTGTGGTTTGTTCTCCATACCGTTGGAGTTCTTGCTGAAACCTTCCCAGGTCAATTATATGTTTTAAGAGTGTATTGGCATCCTCGTCAAGAAACAAATCAGAAGTTAAGAATGGTCGTCCATACATCATTTCATAAGGACTTAACAATAGTGGCCGTTTGGGGGATGTCCGTAACCTCATGAGGACTATGGTCAGCATATGTGTCCACTTATTATGTGTTTCTGACATAGCTTAGCCAGAGCCCTTTTAAGAGTCTGGTTGGCTCTCTCTACCTTTCCTGAAGCTTGAGGCCTCCAGGATGAGCGGAGCCGGTATTTTATGCCTAAGAATGCGGCTAGGTTCTGGGGTATCGTGGCTGTAAGTGAGAGCCCGTTGTCACTCTGAAGTGACCGAGGCAGCCCAAACCTAGGCACTATCTCCTTCAGCAGAGCTTTACAGACTTCTGTAGCTCTCTCAGTCTCAGTAGGGAACGCTTCGATCCATCCTGTGAATGTGTCAATAAAGACTAGCAAGTAAGAAAACCCTTGGGTCTTGGGCATGGCTGTAAATTCTACTTGCCAGTCCGCTCCTGGGTATGATCCCCGATGTTGGACCGGTGTAATTAGAGGAGGTCTGGTTTTCGGGTTATTTTTTAGACAGGTGTCACAATTTTGTGTGACCTGTTTAACAACCTTAGCTAACTGCGGATGGGAGAGAATAGGCTTAAGCAAGATTTCTAGATTATCTTTTCCAAAATGGGCGCTCTTATGTAAGGAGTTAGTAATGTTTTATACCTGAGAATCAGGGAGTATTATTAGGGCCTGATCAGGCTGAAACCACCCATGTGACCCAATCTCCCAGCTCCGCTCAGCATATCGGGAATGTCCCCCTGGGGTAAAATCTGGAGTCAGGGTTTCCTTGGGGAAAAGGGGGCAGATAGCAGTGGCAGAGGTAGCTTCCCCGGCAGCTCATCCTGCCTCTTGATTTGCTTTCCTATTTCCCTGAGCCTCTTTTTCTTGCCCCTTTTGGTGACTCTTGCAGTGGATGACAGCTAATTTTGCAGGAAGTTTGACTGCCTCCAGGAGCCTGAGAATGAGCTCTTTGTGTTTAATAGCAGAGCTTCGGGCACTGAGCATCCCTCTTTCTTTCCAAATTGCTGCACGGGCATGCAGAATGAGGAAAGCATACTTAGAGTCCATACACACATTAATCCTCTTTCCTTCTCCTAACTCCAAAGCTCTTGTCAGGGCAAAAATTCAGCTTTCTGTGCTGAGGTGTCTGGGGGAAGAGATCCACTTTCCTTAGTTTCTTCCAGGCTCACTACAGCATATCTTGCTTTCCTCTCTCCCTTTTCTACAAAACTGCTGCCATCTGTGTGCCAGTTTTCCTCTGGGTCAGATAAAGGTGTCTCTGATAGGTCCCGGCGAGAAGAGTATAACTCGTCTGTGATTTGAATGCATTGGTGATCCAGAGGGGAGGTAGGGGGATCTGGCAGTAAGGTTGCTGGATTTAAAGTCTGGCAGACCCTCAACTTTATTTCTGGAGTGTCAAGGAGGAGGGCTTGGTATTGGGTGATCCTTCCCCCTGTCATCCACCTGTCCCCTTTCGTTTCCAAGACTGCTTGCACCCGGTGAGGCGTATACACTGTGGTGGGCTGACCCAGGGTCAGCTTATATGCCTCCTTAACCATAACAGCAGTGGCTGCTACTGCCCGGAGGCAAGTGGGCCACCCTCTGGCCACCTCATCTAGTTATTTTGAGAGATAAGCCACAGGTTGTAATACGGGCCACATCATCTGCTCTAACACAACAGCAGTTCCTGTCCTTCCAGAAACATAGAGTCTAAAAGGCTTCTCCAGGTTGGGGAGGCCTAAAGCTGGGGCTGTAGTGATGGACTCTTTTAGGGCATTAAAGGCCACCTTGCAGGTCTCATGCCAGTCGAGTGTCTCTTCCTCTTTCCCCCTTAAATTTTCATATAGGGGTCTGGCCAGATTGCCATAATTAGGAACCCAGATCCTGCAAAACCCGGTCCTTCCTAAAAATCCCCTAAGCTGTTGTTTTGTTTGGGGGTACGGGGTATTTAAGATGAGGGATCTCCCCTCGGGGTCAGGCATTCTTTTTCTCTCCGTAATTATAAATCCAAGGTATTTTACTTGGGTTAAGCTAATCGGAGCCTACTTGGGGGATACTCGATAACCCTTTTCATACAGGAAAGTTAGCGTTTTAAATAATGTCCATTTGAGAGCTGGTAAAATCTGGCCTAGCTATGAGCAAGTCATCCACATACTGTATTAGACTACTGTTTGTTAAAGTTAATTCCCTTAGTTCTCTCCCCGAGGAAGTCCCGAAGATATGAGGGCTGTCCCTAAACCCTTGGGGTAGTCGAGTCCAGTCGAGAGTTGTATGGTCTCTCTTGTTTCCAAGTCCCGCCACTCAAAAGCAAAGAGTTTTTGGGAATCAGGATGGAGAGGCATGCAAAAGAAAGCACCTTGAAGGTCCAAGACTGAGAAGTACTTGGCATTTCCTGGGACTTGGTATAGGAGGGTATATGGGTTTGGGACTATGGGGTGGATGGGAACCACAGCTTCATTAACAGCTCTTAGATCCTGGACGAATCGGTAAGATCCATCTGGTTTTTGAACGGGCAAGATTGGGGTGTTTCAGGGGGACTCACAGCTGATTCGAGTTCCAGTATCTCGGTATTTGTTAACTAATGGTCTAAGACCCTCAAGAGCTTCTGGTTTTAAGGGATATTGTCTTTTCCAGGGCTAGGGAGCATTTGGTCTCAGAGAAATCTTTACTGGTGGAACATTTATGGCTAAACCAGGGCTGGAGACATCCCACACCTGGGGATTGACATCATCTAGACAAGGGACAGACTCCTCCTTTTCTACCTCTGACTGTAAATATTCAGACATAGGCAAAGAAAATTATCGACTTCTACCTTTGTGTCCCCAAGTCACTCTGGTTTGGAGGCGAAAGTATTATTCTCACCATGGAAAATTTGGAAGCTGCAAACATGAAAAATTTAAAGAGTCACGCAGAGGCTAGTCACTCTAAGCTAACCCCTAAGACATTTATTGACTGATATCTAGCTTCTCTTCTTTAACCTTTTTTATCTACAGTAATCCTGTGTGTTCCTTTTAGTTAGGGATTCATTTTTAGACTATCCTGACTCTTCCACTACGTTCCAGTTTTGAGTCTGATAAACTTAGAGATGTGCCAAGTGCTTCCTGAACACTATAGAACATATTTTATGTTTAAAATAATTCCATGCTTATGTAGTGAGTCAATGATTTCAAGTTTATTTGTTACACATTTCAATGTAAAAGTTAATGTGTGAACTAACATATTCACGACTTGGAAAAGTTGGCTTTTTTTTGCTGTGTGTTTGAACTCCTCACCCGACCAAAGGTCATGGAGAGGTCTATTGTTTTTCTAAAATGGTTATAGTGTTGTTTATTTTTTGGTAATTGAATTAGGGTGTGAGTTGCAAAGCTTGTGTTTCTGTTCATTTCATTCCATCTGTTCGGGTTTCTTTCTCTCTCCTGAGTCAGACAGTAATATCCCATTGGTTGTCCAGTTACCAAGGTTGGTGTCCATGCATCCGTGCTGGTCTCTCCATACATGACCGGGTGTCCTGTGAAACACTAAGCTTAATTTATTTGGAAATGACCTAGCTGTTCAATACACTGTCATCACTCAGTTGAGCAGAGGGAGAGAAATTCAAGTAACAAAACTCCAGAGAAGCTAGTGTCAGAGCGCCCCGGCGTGGCATGCGTGCAGGGGGTTGGGGGGAGGGGGCGGTGCGCGGAGCGCGGAGGTCTCAGGTGTCCTCCCACCCTGGGCCTCTCCAAGTCAGCTGCTGCTCAGTGACCTCCCCCCGCCCCCATCGCTTTGGCTGCTCAGGGCCGGGTGGTCTCTGTAGCTGCCCGGCATCCTGCCCGAGGCCCCCCCTGCCCACACGCTGTCTTCCAGTCTCTCTCTGAACCCTCGACTCTTTCTGCCTCTGTCTCACCTGGCGTGGGTGCATGCGAGTGCCTGTCCGTGTCCCTGGCTGTCGCTCGCCTGCTCTCCCAGGAAGGTCCTGTGCTGGGCCCGCGGCGTGGCGGCAGGGCGGGCCTCGTAGGGCGAAAAGACGGGGCTGAGGTGCTCCAGGGGGTTTGCACAGCCGGCAGGACGGGCGCCTGGGGCCCCGGCTGGGCTGCCCCTAAGCCCCAGGAGGCTCCGGGGACCGCGGACCTGGACCGAAGCCCCGCTCGTCCGGAGCCACCTGACCCTGAGCAGTGAACGGGATGGTGGGTGACAGGGGGTGAGGGGGCACCGAGATGTCCTCGCTGCTCTGCCCACCCCCCCTCCCCCCACCCCAGGTTCCGCAGGCACGCCAGGCCCCGGCCGGCCGTGCCAGACGAGTGCTGGCCTGGGCTCGCGGTGTGCGGAGCGGGGACGCCCTCTGCTGGCCGCCGAGCTGCAGGCTCTGGCCGGCCGGAGTCCAGTCGCGGGTCGTGCGGCTCAAGTGCAGCGCGCGCCCGCTGGAGAACTGCAGCCCCAGGCCCGACCAGCAGGTCAGATCGCAAGGGAGGCGCAAGGCGGGGCTCCTGGGGCGCCTGGCAGCCGCCTCGGTCTAAGGCCATACCACCCTGAACGTGCCCTCTCTCCTGTGATTTGGGAAACTGAGCAGGGTCGGGCCTGGTCAGTACTTGTATGGGAGTCCACCTAGTAGTTAGGCGACTTTTTTTTGATTTTTCTGAATTCCTATTTCAGAAAGTTAGAATTGGATGACTTCACACAGTAAAACGAATCATATTTTCATACATAATCTTAAGAATCCAGCAGCTGGTCATTCTTTTTCCTGTCCTAACACAGCTAACTGGAAATCAGTTGTAGTAAGTTCTACTGACTTCAGACCCTCATCCCTAAGGGAAGATATGTAGGAATACCCATAATATATCTAAATAAACATGAAAGATACAATGATGAGAAAGAAAAAAATTTCTCAGTGACATCTTAGTTGGTATCGGAAACACGATGATTATGAAAGCACATCCCATAATCAAGTCCAGACCATGGAAGCCTGTGACTTTCACTGAGTGTTGACTTCCCTTTCAGCTGAGGTCGTAAAAAGTGCTTTGTAAAATTCTGAGGTTTGAAGCACTTGTAACCTCCTGAAGAGACTGCAATCAGAAGGGTTTCTAGAATATCGTGACGCTGTGGTGAGCTCAAGCAATATATACTCCAGAGGACGGAAGACAGACATGTTGGGAAGTGGGGATGACTTCTACTGCACTTAGGGAGGAAGGGCATGTACAAGTGGAGAAGCAACACCTCAGTGATGGAATCTTTAAAGACTCCATACATGGAGAAGGAAATGGCAACCCACTCCGTATTCTTGCCTGGAAAAATCCATGGGCAGAGTAGTCTGGCGGGCTGAAGTCCACGGGATTCCATGACTGACCGTGTGTGCACGAGGGTGGAGGGAGACGGGTTGGTAGCAAGAAACTTGTAGAAGTAAAAAATAAGAAAAAATATAAAATAAAGACTCGATAAATATGACAACGACTGGTAGGAATAAACCTTCAGAAGTGCCTTCTCAGACCTCCCGTCAGAAGCACAAGCGTAATAAAGACACTGAGTTTTCACGGTCTCACACAAAATTAGACTGGCTTATGACAATGGGCAGAGAGGCTCCTCTAGGACATCGGGGCTGGGATTTACTGGAGGATGCACATCGATTGAGTGCATGGCTGTGTGTTATGGAAATATGTCTTACTGGCAGGGCGAAGGCATCTTCTTGAAGAACACAGCAAATAACACCACAAATTCACGGAACTTGGCTACAATGACAATAGCTGATTTCGTGATGGCTACTGCTTGGCAGAGCTGGGATTGCCTCTGCCATTAAGTACCTCAGTGGCCAGCTGTGATAATAGCCATTACTTTCTCACTTAGAAACTTGCCATGTGCACTAGCGCAAGAACAGTGAAAGCTCCAGAGAAGCAAGTCAGGCAGACATGCTTCTGTTTTCTCACAGAAGCTGCTTATGACCGGCCCTGCTCACAGACAGATTGCTAATTCCAAATCGATAGACAGTTATGCAGATATTCTTTCGCAACTGAGCCACCAGGGAAGCCCTACTAGCTCAGTTGCTAAAGAATCTGCCTGCAACGCAGGAGACCCCGCTTTGAGTCCTGGGTCGGGAAGATCCCCTGGAGAAGGGATAGGCTACCCACTCCAGTATTCTGGCCTAGAGAATTCCATGGACTGTGTAGTCCTTGGGGCCGCAAAGAGTCAGGCACGACCTGAGCCACTTTCACCTGCACATTCGGATATCACTTAAAAAAAAAAGAATGTGGTAACAGATCTAGAACCTCTGTCAAGCTCATGAGCGAGTAGTATAAATGTACAGAATCAGCTTTGTCCTGCATAGTTACTACTGTCCTGTATTTGCTTTGAGAGGAGTTGAGCTACTCTTGGTACAGAGGAGTGATTCTTTACCAACTGAGCCAAAAGGGAAGCCCACTAATCCTGGAGTGGGTAGACTATCCCTTCTCCAGCGGATCTTCCTGACCCAGGAATTGAACCAGGGTCTCCTGCCTGAGTAACACATATTGCGTAAAAATCGGTGAGGGAGCAGAACTAGGGACATTGATTGGTAAAATCAGTTTTCCTTGTCTAGACGGCTAGCGGACGCGAAAGAAATGTTGGTGTGGATTTAAAAAATTCTTCTGATACTATACAATAAATTTACTAGTTCTCTGCAGAAGTCTTTAATGAAGCACAGATATTGTCATTAGATTGCTTTGGTCATATCCGTCTTATCCACATTTATTTTTTAAAATCACATAGAGTGGCTTCAATCACTTGAAGAAACGACAAAAGATTTCTTTGGTCTCCATTCTATACTGGATCGAGAGAAGGCAGTTGATCAGCATGATGCAGGAGCTCAAGATGTTTTTGGGAAAAACTTGACTAGTCTGTTTAATGATATGGAAGAATGAATTAAGGATGGCAGCACGAAACAGAAGGCCATGCTAGAAGTACACAAGACCTTGTTTGGTAAGTCCAAACATGACTTTTTCTTTCAATTGAAGGATAGTTGCTTTACAGAATTTTGTTGCCAAACATCAACGTGAATGAGCCACAGGTTTACATAGGTCTCCTCCCTCCTGAACCTCTCTCCCGTCTCCTCCTCCCCATTCCACCCCTCTAGCTTGTTGCAGAGCCCCTGTTTGAGTCCCCTGAGTCATACAGCAAATTGCATTGGCATCTCTTTTAACGTATGGTACTATGTTTCCATGTTCCTCTGCATTCATCTCACCCTCTCCTTCCTCCCCCCTGCCCGTGTCCATAAGTCTGTTCTCTACATCTGTGACTCCTTGGCTGCCCTGCAAATAATTTCATCAGTACCACCTTTAGTTCAAGCATTTCTCCCCCCCCCCCAAGCATTTCTTATTTCTTATTCCACTCTTACTGTCTTTAGTGTGAGACTGATCTCGAAACTGATATGAAAGTATTATTCTCAGCATGGAAAATTTGGAAGATGCAAACATGAAAAATTTAAAAAGTAACGCAGAGGCTAGTCACTCTAGGCTAACCCCTAAAACATTTATTGACTGATTTCTAGTTTCTCTTCTTTAACCTTTTTGATCTACGTAATCCTGTGTATTCCTTTTAGTTAGGGATTCATTTTTAGACTATCCTGACTCTTCCATTAAGTTCCAGTTTGGGGTCTGATACACTTACAGATGTGCCAAGTGCTTCCTGAATACTATAGAACAAATTTTATGTTTAAAATACTTCCATGGGTATGTAGTGAGTCAATGATTTTAAGTTTATTTGTTACACATTTCAATGTAAAATCAATGTGTGAACTAACATATTCTCGATTTGGAAAAGGTGGCTTTTTTTGTTGTGTGTAAGAATTCCTCACGGGACCAAAGGTCATGGAGAGGTCTATTGTTTTTCTAAAATGGTTATAGTGTTGTTGTTTTTTCGGTAATTGAATTGGGGTGTGAGTTGCAAAGTTTGTGTTTCTGTTCAATTTTTCCATCTGTTCGGGTTTCTTTCTCTCTCCTGAGTCAGAGAGTAATTTCCCATTGGTTGTCCAGTTACCAAGGTTGGTGTCCATGCATCCGTGCTGGTCTCTGCATTCATGTCCGGGTGTCCTGTGAAACACTAAGCTTAATTTATTTGGAAATGACCTAGCTGTGCAATATACTGTCATCACTCAGTTGAGCACAAGGATAGAAATTCGGGTGATCAAACTCCGGAGAAGGTTTCGTCGGAGAGGGGCGTGCTTTCAGGGGGTTTGGTTGGGAGGGGCGCGGACCGCGGATATCTCAGGTGACCTCCCAACCTGGGCCTCTGCAGGCCTGCCTCTGCTCGGCAGCCTCCCCCCGCCCCCATCGCGTTTGCTGCTCAGGGCCTGAAGCTACCCGGCATCCTGCCCGAAGCCCCCCCTGCCCACACGCTGTCTTCCGGTGTCTCTCTGAACCCTCATCTCTTTCTGCCTCTGTCTCACCTGACGTGGGTGCGTGCGAGTGCCTGTCCGTGTGCCTGGCTGTCGCTCGTCCGCTCTCTCAGGAAGGTCCTGTGCTGGGCCCGTGGCGTGGGGGCAAGGCCGGCCTCGGTTTGGGGACAGGGCGGGGCTGAGGCACTCCAGGGGGTTTGCACAGCCAGCAGGATGGGCGAATGGGGCCCCGGCTGGGCTGCACCTAAGCCCGCAGGAGGCTCCGGGGACCTCGGCCCCGGGCCGACGCCCCGCTCGTCCGGAGCCACGTGACCCTGAGCAGCGAACGGGATGGTGGGGTCGGGGGGTGGGGGGGCACCGAGACGTCCTCCCCGCTCAAGCCACCCCCCTCCCCAACCCCCGCCAGAGCTCCCGCAGACTCGCCAGGCCGCTCGAAGTGCGGGAAGCGGCCCGGGCCGGGTCAGGCGGCTGCTGGCCGGGGGTGGCGTCGGCTGGTCTCCCAGCTGCAGGGCCTGTCCCGGTTTTTCCCATCAGTTTCAACAGTGACGGTCACCCCACATTGTGAGTCGTCTAGATTTCTCACTGACACCCCTGTTAGGGAGTGGCTTTTTAGAGAGATAGGGAAGGTCACTTGGGGGATGTTAGTCATGAGAGAAAATAAGGGCTCAGGTGGGATTGCAGATGTCATCCAGGGGGTAAATAGAGACAGTTGTTGCTGGTACCAAGACATGAAGATTTTTTCCCCCCTTTCCCAAAAAGGCCATATTACGACCATATGGGGGCGCTGAGTAACAGCCCATAGCTCGGCTGGAAGGGTGGGCCTTTGATAGTGATACCCTGGGATGGGTTGGACATACCCCCAACCTTTGTCATTTATGCAGATGCAGCCCGGGCTGCTTAGGTTGAGTTGAGAAGCAGTGTGGTTTGCAAGTGAACATGCCTCGTTTAGGGAGAGATCAATAGCCATACAGGGAGATATGATTAGAAAGAGGAAGAACATCATATGATGCATTTTACTTATCTGAGGCAGGATTGATGGGGTTCTGCTTGAACAAGAGCCTGAGATCTTCAACAGGTTCACAGGAATAGCTGTCCTCTGGCTTTGGAGTCTCAGTTTCTGTCTCCCCCTCCTGTAGGCCATAGGGTTTTATTCTAGATTTGTGGACCCAGGCAGATAGACCCTTCACTTTTACAGCAGTTGAAGTCACTAGAACAACCTGATATGGCCCTGTCCATTTCTCGGACACCTGGTTTGGACTCCCTTTTTCTTGCCAGGTCTTTACTGATACTTGATCCCCTGGCTTTACCTGGGGATTTTTCAAGTCTTCCTGTGGTTTGTTCTCCATACCGTTGGAGTTCTTGCGGAAACCTTCCCAGGTCAATTATATGTTTTAAGAGTGTATTGGCATCCTCGTCAAGAAACAAATCAGAAGTTCAGAATGGTCGTCCATACATCATTTCATAAGGACTTAACAATAGTGGCCGTTTGGGGGATGTCCGTAGCCTCATGAGAGCTATGGGCAGCATATGTGTCCACTTATTATGTGTTTCTGACATAGCTTAGCCAGAGCCCTTTTAAGAGTCTGGTTGGCTCTCTCTACCTTTCCTGAAGCTTGAGGCCTCCAGGATGAGCGGAGCTGGTATTTTATGCCTAAGCATGCGGCTAGGTTCTGGGGTATCGTGGCTGTAAGTGAGGGCCCGTTGTCACTCTGAAGTGACCGAGGCAGCCCAAACCTAGGCACTATCTCCTTCAGCAGAGCTTTACAGACTTCTGTAGCTCTCTCACTCTCAGTAGGGAACGCTTCGATCCATCCTGTGAATGTGTCAATAAAGACTAGCAAGTAAGAAAACCCTTGGGTCTTGGGCATGGCTGTAAATTCTAAATGCGGAGCGGCATTGCCAGTCCACTCATGGGTATGATCCCCGATGTTGGACAGGTGTAATTAGAGGAGGTCTGGTTTTTGGGTTATTTTTTAGACAGGTGTCACAATTTTGTGTGACTTGTTTAACAACCTTAGCTAACTGGGGATGGGAGAGAATAGGCTTAAGCAAGATTTCTAGATTATCTTTTCCAAAATGGGTGCTCTTATGTAAGGATTTAGTAATGTTTTAAACCTGAGAATCAGGGAGTATTATTTGGGCCTGATCAGGCTGATACCACCCTTGTGACCCAATCTCCCAACCCCGCTCAGCATATCGGGAATGTCCCCCTGGGGTAAAATCTGGAGTCAGGGTTTCCTTGGGGAAAAGGGGGCAGATAGCAGTGGCAGAGGTAGCTTCCCCGGCAGCTCATCCTGCCTCTTGATCAGCTTTCCTATTTCCCTGAGCCTCTTTTTCTTGCCCCTTTTGGTGACTCTTGCAGTGGATGACAGCTAATTTTGCAGGAAGTTTGACTGCCTCCAGGAGCCTGAGAATGAGCTCTTTGTGTTTAATAGCAGAGCTTCGGGCACTGAGCATCCCTCTTTCTTTCCAAATTGCTGCACGGGCATGCAGAATGAGGAAAGCATACTTAGAGTCCATACACACATTAATCCTCTTTCCTTCTCCTAACTCCAAAGCTCTTGTCAGGGCAAAAAGTTCAGCTTTCTGGGCTGAGGTGTCTGGGGGAAGAGACCCACTTTCCTTAGTTTCTTCCAGGCTCACTACAGCATATCCTGCTTTCCTCTCTCCCTTTTCTACAAAACTGCTGCCATCTGTGTGCCAGTTTTCCTCTGGGTCAGATAAAGGTGTCTCTGATAGGTCCCGGCGAGAAGAGTATAACTCGTCTGTGATTTGTATGCATTGGTGATCCAGAGGGGAGGTAGGGGGATCTGGCAGTAAGGTTGCTGGATTTAAAGTCTGGCAGACCCTCAACTTTATTTCTGGAGTGTCAAGGAGGAGGGCTTGGTATTGGGTGATCCTTCCCCCTGTCATCAACCTGTCCCCTTTCGTTTCCAAGACTGCTTGCACCCGGTGAGGCGTATACACTGTGGTGGGCTGACCCAGGGTCAGCTTAGATGCCTCCTTAACCATAAGAGCAGTGGCTGCTACTGCCCGGAGGCAAGTGGGCCACCCTCTGGCCACCTCATCTAGTTATTTTGAGAGATAAGCCACAGGTTGTAATACGGGCCCCATCATCTGCTCTAACACCCCAAGAGCAGTTCCTGTCCTTCCAGAAACATAGAGTCTAAAAGGCTTCTCCAGGTTGGGGAGGCCTAAAGCTGGGGCTGTAGTGATGGACTCTTTTAGGGCATTAAAGGCCACCTTGCAGGTCTCATGCCAGTCGAGTGTCTCTTCCTCTTTCCCCCTTAAATTTTCATATAGGGGTCTGGCCAGATTGCCATAATTAGGAACCCAGATCCTGCAAAACCCGGTCCTTCCTAAAAATCCCCTAAGCTGTTGTTTTGTTTGGGGGTACGGGGTATTTAAGATGAGGGATCTCCCCTCGGGGTCAGGCATTCTTTTTCTCTCCGTAATTATAAATCCAAGGTATTTTACTTGGGTTAAGCTAATCGGAGCCTACTTGGGGGATACTCGATAACCCTTTTCATACAGGAAAGTTAGCGTTTTAAATAATGTCCATTTGAGAGCTGGTAAAATCTGGCCTAGCTATGAGCAAGTCATCCACATACTGTATTAGACTACTGTTTATTAAAGTTAATTCCCTTAGTTCTCTCCCCGAGGAAGTCCCGAAGATATGAGGGCTGTCCCTAAACCCTTGGGGTAGTCGAGTCCAGTCGAGAGTTGTATGGTCTCTCTTGTTTCCAAGTCCCGCCACTCAAAAGCAAAGAGTTTTTGGGAATCAGGATGGAGAGGCATGCAAAAGAAAGCACCTTGAAGGTCCAAGACTGAGAAGTACTTGGCATTTCCTGGGACTTGGGATAGGAGGGTATATGGGTTTGGGACTATGGGGTGGATGGGAACCACAGCTTCATTAACAGCTCTTAGATCCTGGACGAATCGGTAAGATCCATCTGGTTTTTGAACGGGCAAGATTGGGGTGTTTCAGGGGGACTCACAGCTGATTCGAGTTCCAGTATCTCGGTATTTGTTAACTAATGGTTTAAGACCCTCAAGAGCTACTGGTTTTAAGGGATATTGTCTTTTCCAGGGCTAGGCAGCATTTGGTCTCAGAGAAATCTTTACTGGTGGAACATTTATGGCTAAACCAGGGCTGGAGACATCCCACACCTGGGGATTGACCTCATCTAGACAAGGGACAGACTCCTCCTTTTCTACCTCTGACTGTAAATATTCAGACATAGGCAAAGAAAATTATCGACTTCTACCTTTGTGTCCCCAAGTCACTCTGGTTTGGAGGCGAAAGTATTATTCTCAAAATGGAAAATTTGGAAGCTGCATACATGAAAAATTTAAAGAGTCACGCAGAGGCTAGTCAATCTAAGCTAACCCCTAAGACATTTATTGACTGATTTCTAGCTTCTCTTCTTTAACCTTTTTTATCTACAGTAATCCTGTGTGTTCCTTTTAGTTAGGGATTCATTTTTAGACTATCCTGACTCTTCCACTACATTCCAGTTTTGGGTCTGATACACTTAGAGATGTGCCAAGTGCTTCCTGAATACTATAGAACATATTTTATATTTAAAATACTTCCATGCTTATGTAGTGAGTCAATGATTTTAAGTTTATTTGTTACACATTTCAATGTAAAAGTCAATGTGTGAACTAACATATTCACGACTTGGAAAAGTTGGCTTTTTTTTGCTGTGTGTTTGAACTCCTCACCCGACCAAAGGTCATGGAGAGGTCTACTGTTTTTCTAAAATGGTTATAGTGTTGTTTATTTTCTGGTAATTGAATTAGGGTGTGAGTTGCAAAGCCTGTGTTTCTGTTCATTTCATTCCATCTGTTCGGGTTTCTTTCTCTCTCCTGAGTCAGACAGTAATTTCCCATTGGTTGTCCAGTTACCAAGGTTGGTGTCCATGCATCCGTGCTGGTCTCTCCATACATGTCCGGGTGTCCTGTGAAACACTAAGCTTAATTTATTTGGAAATGACCTAGCTGTTCAATACACTGTCATCACTCAGTTGAGCAGAGGGAGAGAAATTCAAGTGACAAAACTCCAGAGAAGCTAGTGTCAGAGCGCCCCGGCGTGGCATGCGTGCAGGGGGTTGGGGGGAGGGGGGCGGGGCGCGGAGCGCGGAGATCTCAGGTGTCCTCCCACCCTGGGCCTCTCCAGGCCCGCCGCTGCTCAGGGGCCTCCCCCCGCCCCCATCGCTTTGGCTGCTCAGGGCCGGGTGGTCTCTGCAGCTGCCCGGCATCCTGCCCGAGGCCCCCCCTGCCCACACGCTGTCTTCCAGTCTCTCTCTGAACCCTCGACTCTTTCTGCCTCTGTCTCACCTGGCGTGGGTGCGTGCGAGTGCCTGTCCGTGTGCCTGGCTGTCGCTCGTCCGCTCTCTCAGGAAGGTCCTGTGCTGGGCCCGTGGCGTGGGGGCAGGGCGGGCCTCGGTTTGGGGACAGGGCGGGGCTGAGGCACTCCAGGGGGTTTGCACAGCCGGCAGGATGGGCGCCTGGGGCCCCGGCTGGGCTGCCCCTAAGCCCGCAGGAGGCTCTGGGGACCGCGGCCCCGGGCCCACGCCCCGCTCGTCTGGAGCCACGTGACCCTGAGCAGCGAACGGGATGGTGGGGGGCGGGGGGTGTGGGGGCACGGAGACGTCCTCCCCGCTCAAGCCACCCCCCTCCCCAACCCCCGCCAGAGCTCCCGCAGCCTCGCCAGGCCGCTCGGGGTCCGGGAAACGCCCCGGGCCGGGCCAGGCGCGTGCTGGCCGGGGGTGGCGTCGGCTGGTCTCCCAGCTGCAGGGCCTGTCCCGGTTTTTCCCATCAGTTTCAACAGTGACGGTCACCCCACATTGTGAGTCGTCTAGATTTCTCACTGACACCCCTGTTAGGGAGTGGCTTTTTAGAGAGATAGGGAAGGTCACTTGGGGGATGTTAGTCATGAGAGAAAATAAGGGCTCAGGTGGGATTGCAGATGTCATCCAGGGGGTAAATAGAGACAGTTGTTGCTGGTACCAAGACATGAAGATTTTTTCCCCCCTTTCCCGAAAAGGCCATATTACGACCATATGGGGGCGCTGAGTAACAGCCCATAGCTCGGCTGGAAGGGTGGGCCTTTGATAGTGATACCCTGGGATGGGTTGGACATACCCCCAACCTTGTCATTTATGCAGATGCAGCCCGGGCTGCTTAGGTTGAGTTGAGAAGCAGTGTGGTTTGCAAGTGAACATGCCTCGTTTAGGGAGAGATCAATAGCCATACAGGGAGATATGATTAGAAAGAGGAAGAACATCATATGATGCATTTTACTTATCTGAGGCAGGATTGATGGGGTTCTGCTTGAACAAGAGCCTGAGATCTTCAACAGGTTCATAGCTGTCCTCTGGCTTTGGAGTCTCAGTTTCTGTCTCCCCCTCCTGTAGGCCATAGGGTTTTATTCTAGATTTGTGGACCCAGGCAGATAGACCCTTCACTTTTACAGCAGTTGAAGTCACTAGAACAACCTGATATGGCCCTGTCCATTTCTCGGACACCTGGTTTGGACTCCCTTTTTCTTGCCAGGTCTTTACTGATACTTGATCCCCTGGCTTTACCTGGGGATTTTTCAAGTCTTCCTGTGGTTTGTTCTCCATACCGTTGGAGTTCTTGCGGAAACCTTCCCAGGTCAATTATATGTTTTAAGAGTGTATTGGCATCCTCGTCAAGAAACAAATCAGAAGTTCAGAATGGTCGTCCATACATCATTTCATAAGGACTTAACAATAGTGGCCGTTTGGGGGATGTCCGTAGCCTCATGAGAGCTATGGGCAGCATATGTGTCCACTTATTATGTGTTTCTGACATAGCTTAGCCAGAGCCCTTTTAAGAGTCTGGTTGGCTCTCTCTACCTTTCCTGAAGCTTGAGGCCTCCAGGATGAGCGGAGCTGGTATTTTATGCCTAAGCATGCGGCTAGGTTCTGGGGTATCGTGGCTGTAAGTGAGGGCCCGTTGTCACTCTGAAGTGACCGAGGCAGCCCAAACCTAGGCACTATCTCCTTCAGCAGAGCTTTACAGACTTCTGTAGCTCTCTCACTCTCAGTAGGGAACGCTTCGATCCATCCTGTGAATGTGTCAATAAAGACTAGCAAGTAAGAAAACCCTTGGGTCTTGGGCATGGCTGTAAATTCTAAATGCGGAGCGGCATTGCCAGTCCACTCATGGGTATGATCCCCGATGTTGGACAGGTGTAATTAGAGGAGGTCTGGTTTTTGGGTTATTTTTTAGACAGGTGTCACAATTTTGTGTGACTTGTTTAACAACCTTAGCTAACTGGGGATGGGAGAGAATAGGCTTAAGCAAGATTTCTAGATTATCTTTTCCAAAATGGGTGCTCTTATGTAAGGATTTAGTAATGTTTTAAACCTGAGAATCAGGGAGTATTATTTGGGCCTGATCAGGCTGATACCACCCTTGTGACCCAATCTCCCAACCCCGCTCAGCATATCGGGAATGTCCCCCTGGGGTAAAATCTGGAGTCAGGGTTTCCTTGGGGAAAAGGGGGCAGATAGCAGTGGCAGAGGTAGCTTCCCCGGCAGCTCATCCTGCCTCTTGATCAGCTTTCCTATTTCCCTGAGCCTCTTTTTCTTGCCCCTTTTGGTGACTCTTGCAGTGGATGACAGCTAATTTTGCAGGAAGTTTGACTGCCTCCAGGAGCCTGAGAATGAGCTCTTTGTGTTTAATAGCAGAGCTTCGGGCACTGAGCATCCCTCTTTCTTTCCAAATTGCTGCACGGGCATGCAGAATGAGGAAAGCATACTTAGAGTCCATACACACATTAATCCTCTTTCCTTCTCCTAACTCCAAAGCTCTTGTCAGGGCAAAAAGTTCAGCTTTCTGGGCTGAGGTGTCTGGGGGAAGAGACCCACTTTCCTTAGTTTCTTCCAGGCTCACTACAGCATATCCTGCTTTCCTCTCTCCCTTTTCTACAAAACTGCTGCCATCTGTGTGCCAGTTTTCCTCTGGGTCAGATAAAGGTGTCTCTGATAGGTCCCGGCGAGAAGAGTATAACTCGTCTGTGATTTGTATGCATTGGTGATCCAGAGGGGAGGTAGGGGGATCTGGCAGTAAGGTTGCTGGATTTAAAGTCTGGCAGACCCTCAACTTTATTTCTGGAGTGTCAAGGAGGAGGGCTTGGTATTGGGTGATCCTTCCCCCTGTCATCAACCTGTCCCCTTTCGTTTCCAAGACTGCTTGCACCCGGTGAGGCGTATACACTGTGGTGGGCTGACCCAGGGTCAGCTTAGATGCCTCCTTAACCATAAGAGCAGTGGCTGCTACTGCCCGGAGGCAAGTGGGCCACCCTCTGGCCACCTCATCTAGTTATTTTGAGAGATAAGCCACAGGTTGTAATACGGGCCCCATCATCTGCTCTAACACCCCAAGAGCAGTTCCTGTCCTTCCAGAAACATAGAGTCTAAAAGGCTTCTCCAGGTTGGGGAGGCCTAAAGCTGGGGCTGTAGTGATGGACTCTTTTAGGGCATTAAAGGCCACCTTGCAGGTCTCATGCCAGTCGAGTGTCTCTTCCTCTTTCCCCCTTAAATTTTCATATAGGGGTCTGGCCAGATTGCCATAATTAGGAACCCAGATCCTGCAAAACCCGGTCCTTCCTAAAAATCCCCTAAGCTGTTGTTTTGTTTGGGGGTACGGGGTATTTAAGATGAGGGATCTCCCCTCGGGGTCAGGCATTCTTTTTCTCTCCGTAATTATAAATCCAAGGTATTTTACTTGGGTTAAGCTAATCGGAGCCTACTTGGGGGATACTCGATAACCCTTTTCATACAGGAAAGTTAGCGTTTTAAATAATGTCCATTTGAGAGCTGGTAAAATCTGGCCTAGCTATGAGCAAGTCATCCACATACTGTATTAGACTACTGTTTATTAAAGTTAATTCCCTTAGTTCTCTCCCCGAGGAAGTCCCGAAGATATGAGGGCTGTCCCTAAACCCTTGGGGTAGTCGAGTCCAGTCGAGAGTTGTATGGTCTCTCTTGTTTCCAAGTCCCGCCACTCAAAAGCAAAGAGTTTTTGGGAATCAGGATGGAGAGGCATGCAAAAGAAAGCACCTTGAAGGTCCAAGACTGAGAAGTACTTGGCATTTCCTGGGACTTGGGATAGGAGGGTATATGGGTTTGGGACTATGGGGTGGATGGGAACCACAGCTTCATTAACAGCTCTTAGATCCTGGACGAATCGGTAAGATTCATCTGGTTTTTGAACGGGCAAGATTGGGGTGTTTCAGGGGGACTCACAGCTGATTCGAGTTCCAGTATCTCGGTATTTGTTAACTAATGGTTTAAGACCCTCAAGAGCTACTGGTTTTAAGGGATATTGTCTTTTCCAGGGCTAGGCAGCATTTGGTCTCAGAGAAATCTTTACTGGTGGAACATTTATGGCTAAACCAGGGCTGGAGACATCCCACACCTGGGGATTGACCTCATCTAGACAAGGGACAGACTCCTCCTTTTCTACCTCTGACTGTAAATATTCAGACATAGGCAAAGAAAATTATCGACTTCTACCTTTGTGTCCCCAAGTCACTCTGGTTTGGAGGCGAAAGTATTATTCTCAAAATGGAAAATTTGGAAGCTGCATACATGAAAAATTTAAAGAGTCACGCAGAGGCTAGTCAATCTAAGCTAACCCCTAAGACATTTATTGACTGATTTCTAGCTTCTCTTCTTTAACCTTTTTTATCTACAGTAATCCTGTGTGTTCCTTTTAGTTAGGGATTCATTTTTAGACTATCCTGACTCTTCCACTACATTCCAGTTTTGGGTCTGATACACTTAGAGATGTGCCAAGTGCTTCCTGAATACTATAGAACATATTTTATATTTAAAATACTTCCATGCTTATGTAGTGAGTCAATGATTTTAAGTTTATTTGTTACACATTTCAATGTAAAAGTCAATGTGTGAACTAACATATTCACGACTTGGAAAAGTTGGCTTTTTTTTGCTGTGTGTTTGAACTCCTCACCCGACCAAAGGTCATGGAGAGGTCTACTGTTTTTCTAAAATGGTTATAGTGTTGTTTATTTTCTGGTAATTGAATTAGGGTGTGAGTTGCAAAGCCTGTGTTTCTGTTCATTTCATTCCATCTGTTCGGGTTTCTTTCTCTCTCCTGAGTCAGACAGTAATTTCCCATTGGTTGTCCAGTTACCAAGGTTGGTGTCCATGCATCCGTGCTGGTCTCTCCATACATGTCCGGGTGTCCTGTGAAACACTAAGCTTAATTTATTTGGAAATGACCTAGCTGTTCAATACACTGTCATCACTCAGTTGAGCAGAGGGAGAGAAATTCAAGTGACAAAACTCCAGAGAAGCTAGTGTCAGAGCGCCCCGGCGTGGCATGCGTGCAGGGGGTTGGGGGGAGGGGGGCGGGGCGCGGAGCGCGGAGATCTCAGGTGTCCTCCCACCCTGGGCCTCTCCAGGCCCGCCGCTGCTCAGGGGCCTCCCCCCGCCCCCATCGCTTTGGCTGCTCAGGGCCGGGTGGTCTCTGCAGCTGCCCGGCATCCTGCCCGAGGCCCCCCCTGCCCACACGCTGTCTTCCAGTCTCTCTCTGAACCCTCGACTCTTTCTGCCTCTGTCTCACCTGGCGTGGGTGCGTGCGAGTGCCTGTCCGTGTGCCTGGCTGTCGCTCGTCCGCTCTCTCAGGAAGGTCCTGTGCTGGGCCCGTGGCGTGGGGGCAGGGCGGGCCTCGGTTTGGGGACAGGGCGGGGCTGAGGCACTCCAGGGGGTTTGCACAGCCGGCAGGATGGGCGCCTGGGGCCCCGGCTGGGCTGCCCCTAAGCCCGCAGGAGGCTCTGGGGACCGCGGCCCCGGGCCCACGCCCCGCTCGTCTGGAGCCACGTGACCCTGAGCAGCGAACGGGATGGTGGGGGGCGGGGGGTGTGGGGGCACGGAGACGTCCTCCCCGCTCAAGCCACCCCCCTCCCCAACCCCCGCCAGAGCTCCCGCAGCCTCGCCAGGCCGCTCGGGGTCCGGGAAACGCCCCGGGCCGGGCCAGGCGCGTGCTGGCCGGGGGTGGCGTCGGCTGGTCTCCCAGCTGCAGGGCCTGTCCCGGTTTTTCCCATCAGTTTCAACAGTGACGGTCACCCCACATTGTGAGTCGTCTAGATTTCTCACTGACACCCCTGTTAGGGAGTGGCTTTTTAGAGAGATAGGGAAGGTCACTTGGGGGATGTTAGTCATGAGAGAAAATAAGGGCTCAGGTGGGATTGCAGATGTCATCCAGGGGGTAAATAGAGACAGTTGTTGCTGGTACCAAGACATGAAGATTTTTTCCCCCCTTTCCCGAAAAGGCCATATTACGACCATATGGGGGCGCTGAGTAACAGCCCATAGCTCGGCTGGAAGGGTGGGCCTTTGATAGTGATACCCTGGGATGGGTTGGACATACCCCCAACCTTGTCATTTATGCAGATGCAGCCCGGGCTGCTTAGGTTGAGTTGAGAAGCAGTGTGGTTTGCAAGTGAACATGCCTCGTTTAGGGAGAGATCAATAGCCATACAGGGAGATATGATTAGAAAGAGGAAGAACATCATATGATGCATTTTACTTATCTGAGGCAGGATTGATGGGGTTCTGCTTGAACAAGAGCCTGAGATCTTCAACAGGTTCATAGCTGTCCTCTGGCTTTGGAGTCTCAGTTTCTGTCTCCCCCTCCTGTAGGCCATAGGGTTTTATTCTAGATTTGTGGACCCAGGCAGATAGACCCTTCACTTTTACAGCAGTTGAAGTCACTAGAACAACCTGATATGGCCCTGTCCATTTCTCGGACACCTGGTTTGGACTCCCTTTTTCTTGCCAGGTCTTTACTGATACTTGATCCCCTGGCTTTACCTGGGGATTTTTCAAGTCTTCCTGTGGTTTGTTCTCCATACCGTTGGAGTTCTTGCGGAAACCTTCCCAGGTCAATTATATGTTTTAAGAGTGTATTGGCATCCTCGTCAAGAAACAAATCAGAAGTTCAGAATGGTCGTCCATACATCATTTCATAAGGACTTAACAATAGTGGCCGTTTGGGGGATGTCCGTAGCCTCATGAGAGCTATGGGCAGCATATGTGTCCACTTATTATGTGTTTCTGACATAGCTTAGCCAGAGCCCTTTTAAGAGTCTGGTTGGCTCTCTCTACCTTTCCTGAAGCTTGAGGCCTCCAGGATGAGCGGAGCTGGTATTTTATGCCTAAGCATGCGGCTAGGTTCTGGGGTATCGTGGCTGTAAGTGAGGGCCCGTTGTCACTCTGAAGTGACCGAGGCAGCCCAAACCTAGGCACTATCTCCTTCAGCAGAGCTTTACAGACTTCTGTAGCTCTCTCACTCTCAGTAGGGAACGCTTCGATCCATCCTGTGAATGTGTCAATAAAGACTAGCAAGTAAGAAAACCCTTGGGTCTTGGGCATGGCTGTAAATTCTAAATGCGGAGCGGCATTGCCAGTCCACTCATGGGTATGATCCCCGATGTTGGACAGGTGTAATTAGAGGAGGTCTGGTTTTTGGGTTATTTTTT
>NW_027077873.1:0-67000 GCF_963930625.1 Muntiacus reevesi
GTGGGTATCACGTGTCAATCACGTGGGAATCACGTGGGAATCACGTAAGAATCACTTGTTCATCACGTGGGAATAACGTGGGAATCACGTATCAATCACGTGGGAATCACGTGGGAATCACGTGTCAATCACGTGGGAATCGCATGGGAATCACGTGGTAATCACGTGTCAATTACGTGGGAATCACATGGGAATCACTTGGGAATGATGTGTCAATCATGTGGGAATCACATGGGAATCACGTGGGAATTACGTGTCAATCACGTGGGAATCACACGGGAATCACTTGGGAATCACGTGTGAATCACGTTGGAATCACGTGGTAATCACATGGGAATCACGTGTCAATCACGTGGGAATCACGTGCGCATCACGTGGGGATCACGTGGGAAACACGTTGGAATCAAATGGTAATCACGTGTCAATCACGTGGGTATCACGTGGGAATCACTTGGGAATCACGTGTCAATCACGTGGGAATCACGTGAGAATCACGTGGGAATCACGTGGGAATCACGTGTCTATCACGTGGGAATCACGTGGGAATCACGTGGGAATCACGTGGGAATCACGTGTCAATCACGTGGGAATCACGTGTCAATCACGTGGGAATCGCGTGGGAATCACGAGGGAATCACATGTCAATCACGTGGGAATCACGTGAGAATCACGTGGGAATCACGTGGGAATCACGTGTCAATCACGTGGAATCACGTGGGAATCACGTGTCAATCACGTGAGAATCAAGTGGGAATCACGTGTCAATCACGTGGGAATCACACGGGAATCACTTGGGAATCACATGTCAATCACGTGGGAATCACGTGGGAATCACCTGGGAATCACGTGGGACTCACGTGTCAATCACGTGGGAATCACGTGTCAATCACGTGGGAATCACATGTCAATCACTTGGGAATCACGTGTCAATCACGTGGGTATCACGTGGGAATCACGTGGGAATAACGTGGGAATCACGTGTCAATAACGTGGGAATCACGAGGGAGTCACGTTGGAATCACGAGCGAATCACGTGTCAATCACATGAGTCTCACGAGGGAATCACGTGTCAATCACGTGGGAATCACGGGGGAATAACGTGGGAACCACGTGTCAATCACGTGGAAATCACGAGGGAATCACGTGGGACTCACGTGGGAATCACGTGTCAATCACGTGAGAATCACGTGTCAGTCACTGGGAATCAGGTGGGAATCACGTGTCAATCACGTGGGAATCGAGTGGGAATCACGAGGGAATCACATGTCAATAACGTGGGAATCACGTGCGAATCACATGGGAATCACATGGGAATCATGCGTCAATCACGTGGGAAGAACGTAGGAATCATGTGCCAATCACGTGGGAATCTCGGGGGAATCACGTGTCAATCACGTGGGTATCACGTGGGAATCACGTGGGAATCACCTGTCAATCACGTGGGAATCACATGGGAATCACTTGGGAATCACGTGTCAATCACGTTGGAATCACGTGGGAATCACGTGGGAATCACGTGGGAATCACGTGTCAATCACGTGAGAATCAAGTGGGAATCACGTGTCGATCACGTGGGAATCACGTGGGAATCACGTGTCAATCACGTGGGAATCACGTGGGAATCACCTGGGAATCACGTGGGACTCACGTGTCAATCACGTGGGAATCACGTGTCAGTCACGTGGGAATCACATGTCAATCACGTGGGAATCACGTGTCAATCACGTGGGTATCACGTGGGAATCACGTGGGAATCACATGTGAATAACGTGGGAATCACATGGGAATCACGTTGTAATCACGTGTCATTCATGTGGAAATCACGAGGGAATCACGTGTCAATCACTTGGGAATCACGAGGGAATCACGTGGGAATCACGTGTCAATCACGAGGGAATCACGTGTCAATCACGTGGGTATCACGTGGGCATCACGTGAGAATCACGTGGGAATCACGTGTCAATCACGTGGGAATCACATGGGTATCACTTGGGAATCACGTGTCAATCACGTGGGAATCACGTGTCGATCACGTGGGTATCACGTGGGAATCACGTGTCAATCACGTGCGAATCACATGGGAATCACTTGGGAATCACGTGTCCATCAAGTGTTAATCACGTGGGAATCACGTGGGAAACACGTGTCAATCACGTGGGAATCATTTGGGAATCACAAGAGAATGACGTGGGAATCACGTGTCAGTCACATGGGTATCACGTGGGAAACACGTGGGAATCACGTGTCAATCACGTGGGAATCACGTGTCAATCACGTAGTAATCACGGGGGAATCACGTAGGAATCACGTGGGAATCATCTGGGAATCACCTGACAATCATTAGAGAATCACGTGGGAATCACGTGTCAATAACGTAGGAATCACTTGGGAATCACATGGGAATCACGTGTCAATCACGTGGGAATCCCCGGGAATCACGTGTCAATCTCGTGGGAATCACTTGGGAATCACGTGGGAATCACTTGGGAATCACGTGTCAGTCACGTGGGAATCACGTGGGAATGACGTGGGAATCACATGGGAATCACGTGTCAATATCGTGGGAATCACGTGGGAATCAAGTGTCATTCACGTGGGAATCACGTGTAAATCACATAGGAATAACATGGGAGTCAGTTGGGAATCACGTGTCAATCAGGTGGCAATCACGTGGGAATCACGTGAGAATCACGTGGCAATCACTTGTCAATCACGTGGGTATCACGTGGGAATCACGTGGGAATCATGTGGGAATCACGTGTCAATCACGACGGAATCACGTGGGAATCACGGGTCAATCTCGTTGGAATCACGTGGGAATCACGTGTCAATTACGTGGGAATCACCTGGTACACGTGAGAATCACGTGGGAAACATGTGTTAATCACGTGGGAATCACGTGGCAATCACGTGGGAATCACGTGGCAATCACGTGGGAATCACGTGTCAATCACGTGGGAATCACGTGGGAATCACGTGTCATTCACGTGGGAATCACGTGGGAATCAAATGTCAATCACGTGGGAATCACGGGGGAAACACGTGGGAATCACGTGTCAATCACGTGGGAATCACGTGGCAATCACGTGGGAATCACGTGTCATTCAAGTGGGAATCACGTGGGAATCATGTGGGAATCACTTGGTAATCACGTGCGAATCCCGTGGGAATCACGTGGGAATCACGTGTCATTCAAGTGAGTATCACGTGGGATTCACGTGTCAATCACGTGGAAATCACGTGTCAATCACGTGGAAATCACGTGTGAATCACGTGGGAATCACGTGTCAATCACGTGGGTATCACGTGGGTAATACGTGGGAATCACGTGTCAATCACGTGGGAGTCACGAGGGAATCACCTGTCAATCACTTGGGAATCACGTGGGAGTCATGTGGGAATCACGTGGGAATCACGTATCAATCAGTGGGAATCAGGTGGGAATCACGTGTCAATCACGTGGGAGTCACGAGGGAATCACCTGTCAATCACTTGGGAATCACGTGGGAGTCATGTGGGAATCACGTGGGAATGACGAGTCATTCTCGTGGGAATCACGAGGGAATCACGTGTCAATCACGTTGGAATCACGTGGGAATCACTTCTCAATCACGTGCGCATCACGTGGTCATCACGTGGGAATCTCATGGGAATCACGTGGGAATCACGTGTCATTCACGTGGGAATCATGTTGGAATCACGTGTCAATCACGTGTAAATCATGTGGGAATCACGTGGGAATCACATGGGAATCACGTGTCAATCACGTGGGAATCACGTGTCAATCACGTGGGAATCATGCATCAATCACGTGGGAGTCAAGTGGGAGTCACGTGGAAATCACGTGGGAATCACGTGGTAATCACGTGGAAATCACGTGAGAATCACGTGTGAATCACGTGTCAGTCACATGGGAATCACATGGGAATCACTTGTCAATCAGGTGGGAATCACGTGGGAATCACGTGGGAATCATGTGGAAATCACGTGTCAATCACGTGGGAATCACGTGGGAATCACGTGGAAGTCACGTGTCAATCATGTGGGAATCAGGTGGGAATCATGTGTCAATAGTGCGAATCACGTGGGAATCACCTGTCATTCACGTGGTAATCACGTGGCAATCAAGTGCTAATCACGTGTCAATCACTTGGAAATCACTTGGGAATCTCATGTCCATCAAGTGTTAATCACGTGGGAATCACGTGGGAATCACGTGTCAATCACGTGGGAATCATTTGGGAATCACAAGAGAATCACGTGGGAATCACGTGTCAGTCACATGGGTATCACGTGGGAAACACGTGGGAATCACGTGTCAATCACGTGGGAATCACGTGGGAATCACGTGTCAATCACGCAGTAATCACGGGGGAATCACGTAGGAATCACGTGGGAATCATCTGGGAATCACCTGACAATCATTAGAGAATCACGTGGGAATCACGTGTCAATAACGTAGGAATCACTTGGGAATCACATGGGAATCACGTGTCAATCACGTGGGAATCCCCGGGAATCACGTGTCAATCTCGTGGGAATCACTTGGGAATCACGGGGGAATCACTTGGGAATCACGTGTCAGTCACGTGGGAATCACGTGGGAATCACATAGGAATAACATGGGAGTCAGTTGGGAATCACGTGTCAATCACGTGGGAATCAAATGTCAATCACGTGGGAATCACGTAGCTATCACGTGTCAATCACATCGGAATCACGAGGGAATCATGTGGGAATCACGTGGGACTCACGTGGATATCACGTGTCAATCACGTGATCATCACGTGGGGATCACGTGGGAATCATTTGGGAATCACGTGTCAATCACGTTGGAATCACGTGGGAACCACGTGGGAATTACGTGAGAATCACCTGGGAATCACGTGACAATCACATGTGAATCACGAGGGAATCACTTAGGAATCACGTGTCAATCACGTGGGAATCACGTGGGCATCCCGAGAGAATGACGTGACAATCATTTGGGAATAACTTGGGAGTCACGTGCGAGTTAAGTGGGAATCACGTGTCAATCACGTGGGAATCACGTGGAATCACGTGTCAATCACGTGGGAATCACTTGGGAATCTCGTGGGAATCACGTGTCAATCATGTGGGAATCACGTGTCAATCACGTGGGAATCACGTGGAAATCACGTGGGAATCACGAGGGAATCACGTGTCAATCACGTGTGAATCACGTGGGAATCACGTGTCAAACACGTGGGAATCACGTGGGAATCACGTGGAATTCACGTGGGAATCACGTGTCAATCACGTGGGAATCACATGGGAATCTCGTGGGAATCACGTGTCAATCACGTGGGAATCACGTGACAATCACGTGGGAATCACGTGTCAATCACGTGTCAATCACGTGGGAATCACGTATGAATCATGTGGGAATTACGTGGGAATCAAGTGTGAATCACATGAAAATCACGTGGGAATCACGTGGGAATGACGTGTCAATCACGTGGGAATCACGTGAGAATCACGTGGGAATCACGTGGGAATCAAGTGTGAATCACGTGAAAATCACGTGGGAATCACGGGGGAATCACGTGTCAATCACGTGGGAAACACGTGGGAATCACGTGAGAATCACGTGGGAATCACGTGGAATCACGTGTCAATCACGTGGGAATCACTTGGGAATCTCGTGGGAATCACGTGTCAATCATGTGGGAATCACGTGTCAATCACGTGGGAATAACGTGGAAATCACGTGTCAATCACGTGGGAATCACGAGGGAATCACGTGTCAATCACGTGTGAATCACGTGGGTATCACGTGTCAATCACATCGGAATCACGTGGCAATCACGTGGGAATCACGTGGCAATCACGTGGGAATCACATGGGAATCACGTGGGAATGACGTGGCAATCATTTGGGAATCACGTGGGAATCACGTGTCAATCACGTCGGAATCACATGGGAATCACGTGGGAATGACGTGTCAATAACGTGGGAATCACGTGGGAATAACGTGGAAAACACGTGCTAATCACGTGGGAATCACGTGTCAATCACGTGGGAATCACGTGGGAATCCCGTGGGAATCATATGTCAATCTCGTGGGAATCAGGTGGTAATCACGTGGGAATCACGTCGGAATCACATGGGAATCACGTGGGAATGACGTGTCAATAACGTGGGAATCACGTGGGAATAACGTGGAAAACACGTGCTAATCACGTGGGAATCACGTGTCAGTCACCTGGGTATCACGTGGGAATCACGCGGGAATCACGTGTCAATCACGTGGGAATCACATGGGAATCACGTGGGAATGACATGGCAATCATTTGGGAATCACGTGGGAATCACGTGTCAAGCACGTCGGAATCACATGGGAATCACGTGGGAGTGACGTGTCAATAACGTGGGAATCACGTGGGAATAACGTGGAAAACACGTGCTAATCACGTGGGAATCACGTGTCAATCACGTAGGAATCACGTGGGAATCTCGTGGGAATCATATGTCAATCTCGTGGGAATCACGTGGTAATCACGTGTCAATCACGTCAGAATCACATGGGAATCACGTGGGAATGACGTGTCAATAACGTGGGAATCACGTGGGAATAACGTGGAAAACACGTGCTAATCACGTGGGAATCACGTGTCAATCACGTGGGAATCACGTGGGAATCCCGTGGGAATCATATGTCAATCTCGTGGGAATCACGTGGTAATCACGTGGAAATCACGTGTCAATCATGTGGGAGTCATGTGGGAATAACGTGGCAATCACGTGGGACTCACGTGGGAATCACGTAGAAATCAAATGTCAATCACGTGGGAATCACGTAGCTATCACGTGTCAATCACATGGGAATCACGTGGGAATCACATGTCAATCACGAGGGAATCACCTGGGAATCACGTGGGAATCACGTGTCAATCATGAGAGGATCACGTGTCAATCACATGGGCATCACGTGGGCATCACGAGGGAATCATGTGGGAATCACGTGGGACTCACGTGGATATCACGTGTCAATCACGTGATCATCACGTGGGGATCACGTGGGAATCATTTGGAAATCACGTGTCAATCACGTTGGAATCACGTGGGAACCACGTGGGAATTACGTGAGAATCACCTGGGAATCACGTGACAATCACATGTGAATCACGAGTGAATCACTTAGGAATCACGTGTCAATCACGTGGGAATCACGTGGGCATCCCGAGAGAATGACGTGACAATCATTTGGGAATAACTTGGGAGTCACGTGCGAGTTAAGTGGGAATCACGTGTCAATCACGTGGGAATCACGTGGAATCACGTGTCAATCACGTGGGAATCACTTGGGAATCTCGTGGGAATCACGTGTCAATCATGTGGGAATCACGTGTCAATCACGTGGGAATCACGTGGAAATCACGTGTCAATCACGTGGGAATCACGAGGGAATCACGTGTCAATCACGTGTGAATCACGTGGGAATCACGTGTCAAACACGTGGGAATCACGTGGGAATCACGAGGGAATCACGTGTCAATCACGTGTCAATCACGTGGAAATCACGTGTCAATCACGTGGAAATCACGTGTGAATCACGAGGGAATCACGTGTCAATCACATGGGTATCACGTGGAAATCACGTGGGAGTCATGTGGGAATCACGTGGGAATCACGTATCAATCAGTGGGAATCAGGTGGGAATCACGTTTCAATCACGTGGGAATCACGAGGGAATCACCTGTCAATCACTTGGGAATCACGTGGGAGTCATGTGGGAATCACGTGGGAATGACGAGTCATTCTCGTGGGAATCACGTGGGAATCACGTGTCAATCACGTGGGAATCACGTGGGAATCACTTCTCAATCACGTGCGCATCACGTGGTCATCACGTGGGAATCTCATGGGAATCACGTGGGAATCACGTGTCATTCACGTGGGAATCATGTTGGAATCACGTGTCAATCACGTGTAAATCATGTGGGAATCACGTGGGAATCACATGGGAATCACGTGTCAATCACGTGGGAATCACGTGTCAATCACGTGGGAATCATGCATCAATCACGTGGGAGTCAAGTGGGAGTCACGTGGAAATCACGTGGGAATCACGTGGTAATCACGTGGAAATCACCTGAGAATCACGTGTGAATCACGTGTCAGTCACATGGGAATCACATGGGAATCACTTGTCAATCAGGTGGGAATCACGTGGGAATCATGTGGAAATCACGTGTCAATCACGTGGGAATCACGTGGGAATCACGTGGAAGTCACGTGTCAATCATGTGGGTATCAGGTGGGAATCATGTGTCAATAGTGCGAATCACGTGGGAATCACCTGTCATTCACGTGGTAATCACGTGGCAATCAAGTGCTAATCACGTGTCAATCACTTGGAAATCACTTGGGAATCTCATGTCCATCAAGTGTTAATCACGTGGGAATCACGTGGGAAACACGTGTCAATCACGTGGGAATCATTTGGGAATCACAAGAGAATGACGTGGGAATCACGTGTCAGTCACATGGGTATCACGTGGGAAACACGTGGGAATCACGTGTCAATCACGTGGGAATCACGTGTCAATCACGTAGTAATCACGGGGGAATCACGTAGGAATCACGTGGGAATCATCTGGGAATCACCTGACAATCATTAGAGAATCACGTGGGAATCACGTGTCAATAACGTAGGAATCACTTGGGAATCACATGGGAATCACGTGTCAATCACGTGGGAATCCCCGGGAATCACGTGTCAATCTCGTGGGAATCACTTGGGAATCACGTGGGAATCACTTGGGAATCACGTGTCAGTCACGTGGGAATCACGTGGGAATGACGTGGGAATCACATGGGAATCACGTGTCAATATCGTGGGAATCACGTGGGAATCACGTGTCATTCACGTGGGAATCACGTGTAAATCACATAGGAATAACATGGGAGTCAGTTGGGAATCACGTGTCAATCAGGTGGCAATCACGTGGGAATCACGTGAGAATCACGTGGCAATCACTTGTCAATCACGTGGGTATCACGTGGGAATCACGTGGGAATCATGTGGGAATCACGTGTCAATCACGACGGAATCACGTGGGAATCACGGGTCAATCTCGTTGGAATCACGTGGGAATCACGTGTCAATTACGTGGGAATCACCTGGTACACGTGAGAATCACGTGGGAAACATGTGTTAATCACGTGGGAATCACGTGGCAATCACGTGGGAATCACGTGGCAATCACGTGGGAATCACGTGGCAATCACGTGGGAATCACGTGGGAATCACGTGTCATTCACGTGGGAATCACGTGGGAATCAAATGTCAATCACGTGGGAATCACGGGGGAAACACGTGGGAATCACGTGTCAATCACGTGGGAATCACGTGGCAATCACGTGGGAATCACGTGTCATTCAAGTGGGAATCACGTGGGAATCATGTGGGAATCACTTGGTAATCACGTGCGAATCCCGTGGGAATCACGTGGGAATCACGTGTCATTCAAGTGAGTATCACGTGGGATTCACGTGTCAATCACGTGGAAATCACGTGTCAATCACGTGGAAATCACGTGTGAATCAGGTGGGAATCACGTGTCAATCACGTGGGTATCACGTGGGTAATACGTGGGAATCACGTGTCAATCACGTGGGAGTCACGAGGGAATCACCTGTCAATCACTTGGGAATCACGTGGGAGTCATGTGGGAATCACGTGGGAATCACGTATCAATCAGTGGGAATCAGGTGGGAATCACGTGTCAATCACGTGGGAGTCACGAGGGAATCACCTGTCAATCACTTGGGAATCACGTGGGAGTCATGTGGGAATCACGTGGGAATGACGAGTCATTCTCGTGGGAATCACGAGGGAATCACGTGTCAATCACGTTGGAATCACGTGGGAATCACTTCTCAATCACGTGCGCATCACGTGGTCATCACGTGGGAATCTCATGGGAATCACGTGGGAATCACGTGTCATTCACGTGGGAATCATGTTGGAATCACGTGTCAATCACGTGTAAATCATGTGGGAATCACGTGGGAATCACATGGGAATCACGTGTCAATCACGTGGGAATCACGTGTCAATCACGTGGGAATCATGCATCAATCACGTGGGAGTCAAGTGGGAGTCACGTGGAAATCACGTGGGAATCACGTGGTAATCACGTGGAAATCACGTGAGAATCACGTGTGAATCACGTGTCAGTCACATGGGAATCACATGGGAATCACTTGTCAATCAGGTGGGAATCACGTGGGAATCACGTGGGAATCATGTGGAAATCACGTGTCAATCACGTGGGAATCACGTGGGAATCACGTGGTAGTCACGTGTCAATCATGTGGGAATCAGGTGGGAATCATGTGTCAATAGTGCGAATCACGTGGGAATCACCTGTCATTCACGTGGTAATCACGTGGCAATCAAGTGCTAATCACGTGTCAATCACTTGGAAATCACTTGGGAATCTCATGTCCATCAAGTGTTAATCACGTGGGAATCACGTGGGAATCACGTGTCAATCACGTGGGAATCATTTGGGAATCACAAGAGAATCACGTGGGAATCACGTGTCAGTCACATGGGTATCACGTGGGAAACACGTGGGAATCACGTGTCAATCACGTGGGAATCACGTGGGAATCACGTGTCAATCACGCAGTAATCACGGGGGAATCACGTAGGAATCACGTGGGAATCATCTGGGAATCACCTGACAATCATTAGAGAATCACGTGGGAATCACGTGTCAATAACGTAGGAATCACTTGGGAATCACATGGGAATCACGTGTCAATCACGTGGGAATCCCCGGGAATCACGTGTCAATCTCGTGGGAATCACTTGGGAATCACGGGGGAATCACTTGGGAATCACGTGTCAGTCACGTGGGAATCACGTGGGAATCACATAGGAATAACATGGGAGTCAGTTGGGAATCACGTGTCAATCACGTGGGAATCAAATGTCAATCACGTGGGAATCACGTAGCTATCACGTGTAAATCACATCGGAATCACGAGGGAATCATGTGGGAATCACGTGGGACTCACGTGGATATCACGTGTCAATCACGTGATCATCACGTGGGGATCACGTGGGAATCATTTGGGAATCACGTGTCAATCACGTTGGAATCACGTGGGAACCACGTGGGAATTACGTGAGAATCACCTGGGAATCACGTGACAATCACATGTGAATCACGAGGGAATCACTTAGGAATCACGTGTCAATCACGTGGGAATCACGTGGGCATCCCGAGAGAATGACGTGACAATCATTTGGGAATAACTTGGGAGTCACGTGCGAGTTAAGTGGGAATCACGTGTCAATCACGTGGGAATCACGTGGAATCACGTGTCAATCACGTGGGAATCACTTGGGAATCTCGTGGGAATCACGTGTCAATCATGTGGGAATCACGTGTCAATCACGTGGGAATCACGTGGAAATCACGTGGGAATCACGAGGGAATCACGTGTCAATCACGTGTGAATCACGTGGGAATCACGTGTCAAACACGTGGGAATCACGTGGGAATCACGTGGAATTCACGTGGGAATCACGTGTCAATCACGTGGGAATCACATGGGAATCTCGTGGGAATCACGTGTCAATCACGTGGGAATCACGTGACAATCACGTGGGAATCACGTGTCAATCACGTGTCAATCACGTGGGAATCACGTATGAATCATGTGGGAATTACGTGGGAATCAAGTGTGAATCACATGAAAATCACGTGGGAATCACGTGGGAATGACGTGTCAATCACGTGGGAATCACGTGAGAATCACGTGGGAATCACGTGGGAATCAAGTGTGAATCACGTGAAAATCACGTGGGAATCACGGGGGAATCACGTGTCAATCACGTGGGAAACACGTGGGAATCACGTGAGAATCACGTGGGAATCACGTGGAATCACGTGTCAATCACGTGGGAATCACTTGGGAATCTCGTGGGAATCACGTGTCAATCATGTGGGAATCACGTGTCAATCACGTGGGAATAACGTGGAAATCACGTGTCAATCACGTGGGAATCACGAGGGAATCACGTGTCAATCACGTGTGAATCACGTGGGTATCACGTGTCAATCACATCGGAATCACGTGGCAATCACGTGGGAATCACGTGGCAATCACGTGGGAATCACATGGGAATCACGTGGGAATGACGTGGCAATCATTTGGGAATCACGTGGGAATCACGTGTCAATCACGTCGGAATCACATGGGAATCACGTGGGAATGACGTGTCAATAACGTGGGAATCACGTGGGAATAACGTGGAAAACACGTGCTAATCACGTGGGAATCACGTGTCAATCACGTGGGAATCACGTGGGAATCCCGTGGGAATCATATGTCAATCTCGTGGGAATCAGGTGGTAATCACGTGGGAATCACGTCAGAATCACATGGGAATCACGTGGGAATGACGTGTCAATAACGTGGGAATCACGTGGGAATAACGTGGAAAACACGTGCTAATCACGTGGGAATCACGTGTCAGTCACCTGGGTATCACGTGGGAATCACGCGGGAATCACGTGTCAATCACGTGGGAATCACATGGGAATCACGTGGGAATGACATGGCAATCATTTGGGAATCACGTGGGAATCACGTGTCAAGCACGTCGGAATCACATGGGAATCACGTGGGAGTGACGTGTCAATAACGTGGGAATCACGTGGGAATAACGTGGAAAACACGTGCTAATCACGTGGGAATCACGTGTCAATCACGTAGGAATCACGTGGGAATCTCGTGGGAATCATATGTCAATCTCGTGGGAATCCCGTGGTAATCACGTGTCAATCACGTCAGAATCACATGGGAATCACGTGGGAATGACGTGTCAATAACGTGGGAATCACGTGGGATTAACGTGGAAAACACGTGCTAATCACGTGGGAATCACGTGTCAATCACGTGGGAATCACGTGGGAATCCCGTGGGAATCATATGTCAATCTCGTGGGAATCACGTGGTAATCACGTGGAAATCACGTGTCAATCATGTGGGAGTCATGTGGGAATAACGTGGCAATCACGTGGGACTCACGTGGGAATCACGTAGAAATCAAATGTCAATCACGTGGGAATCACGTAGCTATCACGTGTCAATCACATGGGAATCACGTGGGAATCACATGTCAATCACGAGGGAATCACCTGGGAATCACGTGGGAATCACGTGTCAATCATGAGAGGATCACGTGTCAATCACATGGGCATCACGTGGGCATCACGAGGGAATCATGTGGGAATCACGTGGGACTCACGTGGATATCACGTGTCAATCACGTGATCATCACGTGGGGATCACGTGGGAATCATTTGGAAATCACGTGTCAATCACGTTGGAATCACGTGGGAACCACGTGGGAATTACGTGAGAATCACCTGGGAATCACGTGACAATCACATGTGAATCACGAGTGAATCACTTAGGAATCACGTGTCAATCACGTGGGAATCACGTGGGCATCCCGAGAGAATGACGTGACAATCATTTGGGAATAACTTGGGAGTCACGTGCGAGTTAAGTGGGAATCACGTGTCAATCACGTGGGAATCACGTGGAATCACGTGTCAATCACGTGGGAATCACTTGGGAATCTCGTGGGAATCACGTGTCAATCATGTGGGAATCACGTGTCAATCACGTGGGAATCACGTGGAAATCACGTGTCAATCACGTGGGAATCACGAGGGAATCACGTGTCAATCACGTGTGAATCACGTGGGAATCACGTGTCAAACACGTGGGAATCACGTGGGAATCACGTGGAATTCACGTGGGAATCACGTGTCAATCACGTGGGAATCACATGGGAATCTCGTGGGAATCACGTGTCAATCACGTGGGAATCACGTGACAATCACGTGGGAATCACGTGTCAATCACGTGTCAATCACGTGGGAATCACGTATGAATCATGTGGGAATCACGTGGGAATCAAGTGTGAATCACATGAAAATCACGTGGGAATCACGTGGGAATGACATGTCAATCACGTGGCAATCACGTGAGAATCACGTGGGAATCACGTGGGAATCAAGTGTGAATCACGTGAAAATCACGTGGGAATCACGGGGGAATCACGTGTCAATCACGTGGGAAACACGTGGGAATCACGTGAGAATCACGTGGGAATCACGTGGAATCACGTGTCAATCACGTGGGAATCACTTGGGAATCTCGTGGGAATCACGTGTCAATCATGTGGGAATCACGTGTCAATCACGTGGGAATAACGTGGAAATCACGTGTCAATCACGTGGGAATCACGAGGGAATCACGTGTCAATCACGTGTGAATCACGTGGGAATCACGTGTCAATCACATCGGAATCACGTGGCAATTACGTGGGAATCACGTGGCAATCACGTGGGAATCACATGGGAATCACGTGGGAATGACGTGGCAATCATTTGGGAATCACGTGGGAATCACGTGTCAATCACGTCGGAATCACATGGGAATCACGTGGGAATGACGTGTCAATAACGTGGGAATCACGTGGGAATAACGTGGAAAACACGTGCTAATCACGTGGGAATCACGTGTCAATCACGTGGGAATCACGTGGGAATCCCGTGGGAATCATATGTCAATCTCGTGGGAATCAGGTGGTAATCACGTGGGAATCACGTCGGAATCACATGGGAATCACGTGGGAATGACGTGTCAATAACGTGGGAATCACGTGGGAATAACGTGGAAAACACGTGCTAATCACGTGGGAATCACGTGTCAGTCACAGGGGTATCACGTGGGAATCACGCGGGAATCACGTGTCAATCACGTGGGAATCACATGGGAATCACGTGGGAATGACGTGGCAATCATTTGGGAATCACGTGGGAATCACGTGTCAAGCACGTCGGAATCACATGGGAATCACGTGGGAGTGACGTGTCAATAACGTGGGAATCACGTGGGAATAACGTGGAAAACACGTGCTAATCACGTGGGAATCACGTGTCAATCACGTAGGAATCACGTGGGAATCTCGTGGGAATCATATGTCAATCTCGTGGGAATCACGTGGTAATCACGTGTCAATCACGTCAGAATCACATGGGAATCACGTGGGAATGACGTGTCAATAACGTGGGAATCACGTGGGAATAACGTGGAAAACACGTGCTAATCACGTGGGAATCACGTGTCAATCACGTGGGAATCACGTGGGAATCCCGTGGGAATCATATGTCAATCTCGTGGGAATCACGTGGTAATCACGTGGAAATCACGTGTCAATCATGTGGGAGTCATGTGGGAATAACGTGGCAATCACGTGGGACTCACGTGGGAATCACGTAGAAATCAAATGTCAATCACGTGGGAATCACGTAGCTATCACGTGTCAATCACATGGGAATCACGTGGGGATCACATGTCAATCACGAGGGAATCACCTGGGAATCACGTGGGAATCACGTGTCAATCATGAGAGGATCACGTGTCAATCACATGGGCATCACGTGGGCATCACGAGGGAATCATGTGGGAATCACGTGGGACTCACGTGGATATCACGTGTCAATCACGTGATCATCACGTGGGGATCACGTGGGAATCATTTGGAAATCACGTGTCAATCACGTTGGAATCACGTGGGAACCACGTGGGAATTACGTGAGAATCACCTGGGAATCACGTGACAATCACATGTGAATCACGAGGGAATCACTTAGGAATCACGTGTCAATCACGTGGGAATCACGTGGGCATCCCGAGAGAATGACGTGACAATCATTTGGGAATAACTTGGGAGTCACGTGCGAGTTAAGTGGGAATCACGTGTCAATCACGTGGGAATCACGTGGAATCACGTGTCAATCACGTGGGAATCACTTGGGAATCTCGTGGGAATCACGTGTCAATCATGTGGGAATCACGTGTCAATCACGTGGGAATCACGTGGAAATCACGTGTCAATCACGTGGGAATCACGAGGGAATCACGTGTCAATCACGTGTGAATCACGTGGGAATCACGTGTCAAACACGTGGGAATCACGTGGGAATCACGTGGAATTCACGTGGGAATCACGTGTCAATCATGTGGGAATCACATGGGAATCTCGTGGGAATCACGTGTCAATCACGTGGGAATCACGTGACAATCACGTGGGAATCACGTGTCAATCACGTGTCAATCACGTGGGAATCACGTATGAATCTCGTGGGAATCACGTGGGAATCAAGTGTGAATCACATGAAAATCACGTGGGAATCACGTGGGAATGACGTGTCAATCACGTGGGAATCACGTGAGAATCACGTGGGAATCACGTGGGAATCACTTGGGAATCTCGTGGGAATCACATGGGAATCACGTGTCAATCACGTGGAAATCCCCAGGAATCACGTGTCAATCTCGTGGGAATCACTTGGGAATCACGTGGGAATCACTTGGGAATCACGTGTCAGTCCCGTGGGAATCACGTGGGAATGACGTGGGAATCACATGGGAATCACGTGTCAATATCGTGGGAATCACGTGGGAATCAAGTGTGAATCACGTGAAAATCACGTGGGAATCACGGGGGAATCACGTGTCAATCACGTGGGAAACACGTGGGAATCACGTGTCAATCACGTGGGAATCACGTGGAATCACGTGTCAATCACGTGGGAATCACTTGGGAATCTCGTGGGAATCACGTGTCAATCACGTGTCAATCACGTGGGAATCACGTATGAATCACGTGGGAATCACGTGGGAATCAAGTGTGAATCACATGAAAATCACGTGGGAATCACGTGGGAATGACGTGTCAATCACGTGGGAATCACGTGAGAATCACGTGGGAATCACGTGGGGATCAAGTGTGAATCACGTGAAAATCACGTGGGAATCACGGGGGAATCACGTGTCAATCACGTGGGAACCACGTGGGAATCACGTGAGAATCACGTGGGAATCACGTGGAATCACGTGTCAATCACGTGGGAATCACTTGGGAATCTCGTGGGAATCACGTGTCAATCATGTGGGAATCACGTGTCAATCACGTGGGAATAACGTGGAAATCACGTGTCAATCACGTGGGAATCACGAGGTAATCACGTGTCAATCACGTGTGAATCACGTGGGAATCACGTGTCAAACACGTGGGAATCACGTGGGAATGACGTGGGAATGACGTGTCAATCACGTGGGAATCACTTGGGAATCACGTGGGAATCACTTGGGAATCACGTGTCAGTCACGTGGGAATCACGTGGGAATGACGTGGGAATCACATGGGAATCACGTGTCAATGTCGTGGGAATCACGTGGGAATCACGTGTCATTCACGTGGGAATCACGTGTAAATCACATAGGAATAACATGGGAGTCAGTTGGGAATCACGTGTCAATCAGGTGGGAATCACGTGGGAATCACGTGAGAATCACGTGGCAATCACTTGTCAATCACGTGGGTATCACATGGGAATCACGTGGGAATCATGTGGGAATCACGTGTCAATCACGAGGGAATCACGTGGGAATCACGTGTCAATCTCGTTGGAATCACGTGGGAATCACGTGTCAATTACGTGGGAATCACCTGGTACACGTGAGAATCACGTGGGAAACATGTGTTAATCACGTGGGAATCACGTGGCAATCACGTGGGAATCACGTGTCAATCATGTGGGAATCACGTGGGAATCACGTGTCATTCACGTGGGAATCACGTGGGAATCAAATGTCAATCACGTGGGAATCACGGGGGAAACACGTGGGAATCACGTGTCAATCACGTGGGAATCACGTGGCAATCACGTGGGAATCACGTGTCATTCAAGTGGGAATCACGTGGGAATCACGTGGGAATCACGTGTCGTTCAGGTGAGTATCACGTGGGATTCACGTGTCAATCACGTGGAAATCACGTGTCAATCACGTGGAAATCACGTGTGAATCACGTGGGAATCACGTGTCAATCACGTGGGTATCACATGGGTAATACGTGGGAATCACGTGTCAATCACGTGGGAGTCACGAGGGAATCACCTGTCAATCACTTGGGAATCACGTGGGAGTCATGTGGGAATCACGTGGGAATCACGTATCAATCAGTGGGAATCAGGTGGGAATCACGTGTCAATCACGTGGGAGTCACGAGGGAATCACCTGTCAATCACTTGGGAATCACGTGGGAGTCATGTGGGAATCACGTGGGAATGACGAGTCATTCTCGTGGGAATCACGTGGGAATCACGTGTCAATCACGTGTGAATCACGTGGGAATCACTTCTCAATCACGTGCGCATCACGTGGTCATCACGTGGGAATCTCATGGGAATCACGTGGGAATCACGTGTCATTCACGTGGGAATCATGTTGGAATCACGTGTCAATCACGTGTAAATCATGTGGGAATCACGTGGGAATCACATGGGAATCACGTGTCAATCACGTGGGAATCACGTGTCAATCACGTGGGAATCATGCATCAATCACGTGGGAGTCAAGTGGGAGTCACGTGGAAATCATGTGGGAATCACGTGGTAATCACGTGGAAATCACGTGAGAATCACGTGTGAATCACGTGTCAGTCACATGGGAATCACATGGGAATCACTTGTCAATCAGGTGGGAATCACGTGGGAATCACGTGGGAATCATGTGGAAATCACGTGTCAATCACGTGGGAATCACGTGGGAATCACGTGGAAGTCACGTGTCAATCATGTGGGAATCAGGTGGGAATCATGTGTCAATAGTGCGAATCACGTGGGAATCACCTGTCATTCACGTGGTAATCACGTGGCAATCAAGTGCTAATCACGTGTCAATCACTTGGAAATCACTTGGGAATCTCATGTCCATCAAGTGTTAATCACGTGGGAATCACCTGGGAATCACGTGTCAATCACGTGGGAATCATTTGGGAATCACAAGAGAATCACGTGGGAATCACGTGTCAGTCACATGGGTATCACGTGGGAAACACGTGGGAATCACGTGTCAATCACGTGGGAATCACGTGGGAATCACGTGTCAATCACGTAGTAATCACGGGGGAATCACGTAGGAATCACGTGGGAATCATCTGGGAATCACCTGACAATCATTAGAGAATCACGTGGGAATCACGTGTCAATAACGTAGGAATCACTTGGGAATCACATGGGAATCACGTGTCAATCACGTGGGAATCCCCGGGAATCACGTGTCAATCTCGTGGGAATCACTTGGGAATCACGTGGGAATCACTTGGGAATCACGTGTCAGTCACGTGGGAATCACGTGGGAATGACGTGGGAATCACATGGGAATCACGTGTCAATATCGTGGGAATCACGTGGGAATCATGTGTCATTCACGTGGGAAACACGTGTAAATCACATAGGAATAACATGGGAGTCAGTTGGGAATCACGTGTCAATCAGGTGGGAATCACGTGGGAATCACGTGAGAATCACGTGGCAATCACTTGTCAATCACGTGGGTATCACGTGGGAATCACGTGGGAATCATGTGGGAATCACGTGTCAATCACGAGGGAATCACGTGGGAATCACGTGTCAATCACGTGGGAATCACGTGGGAATCCCATGAGAATCACGTGTCAATCACGTGGGAATCACGTGGTAATCACGTGGGAGTCTCGTGGGAATCACGTGGAAATCATGTGTCAATCCCGTGGGATTCACCTGGGAGTCACATGTCAATAACGTGGGAATCACGTAGGAATCACGTGGGAATCACGTGGGAATCACGTTTCATTCATGTGGGAATCACGTGGAAATCACGTGTCAGTCACGTGGGTATCAGGTGGGAATCACGTGGGAATCACGTGTCAACCATGTGGGAGTCACGTTGGAATCACCCGGCAATCACGTGGGAATCACGTGGGAGTCACGTGGGAATCACGTGGGAATCACGTGTCAATCACGTGGGAATCACGTGGGAATCACTTTTCAATCACGAGGGAATCACTTGGGAATCACGTGGTAATCACGTGTCATTCACGTGGGAGTCACGTGGGAATCACCTGTCAATCACGTGGGAATCCCTTGGGAGTCACGTGGGAATCACGTGGAAATCTCGTGTCAATCACGGGGAAATCACGTGGGAATCACTTGTCAATCACGTGGGAATCACGTGGGAATCACGTTTGAATCACCTGGCAATCACGTGGGAATCACCTGGGAATCACGTGGGAATCACGTGTGAATCACGTGTCAGTCACCTGGGTATCACGTGGGAATCACCTGGGAAGCACGTGGGAATCACGTGTGAATCACGTGTCAGTCACCTGGGTATCACGTGGGAATCACGCGGGAATCACGTGTCAATCACGTGGGAATCAAATGTCAATCACGTGGGAATCACGTAGCTATCACGTGTCAATCACATCGGAATCACGTGGCAATCACGTGGGAATCACGTGGCAATCACGTGGGAATCACATGGGAATCACGTGGGAATGACGTGGCAATCATTTGGGAATCACGTGGGAATCACGTGTCAATCACGTCGGAATCACATGGGAATCACGTGGGAATGACGTGTCAATAACGTGGGAATCACGTGGGAATAACGTGGAAAACACGTGCTAATCACGTGGGAATCACGTGTCAATCACGTGGGAATCACGTGGGAATCCCGTGGGAATCATATGTCAATCTCGTGGGAATCACGTGGTAATCACGTGGGAATCACGTCGGAATCACATGGGAATCACGTGGGAATGACGTGTCAATAACGTGGGAATCACGTGGGAATAACGTGGAAAACACGTGCTAATCACGTGGGAATCACGTGTCAATCACGTGGGAATCACGTGGGAATCCCGTGGGAATCATATGTCAATCTCGTGGGAATCACGTGGTAATCACGTGGGAATCACGTCGGAATCACATGGGAATCACGTGGGAATGACGTGTCAATAACGTGGGAATCACGTGGGAATAACGTGGAAAACACGTGCTAATCACGTGGGAATCACGTGTCAGTCACCTGGGTATCACGTGGGAATCACGCGGGAATCACGTGTCAATCACGTGGGAATCACATGGGAATCACGTGGAAATGACGTGGCAATCATTTGGGAATCACGTGGGAATCACGTGTCAAGCACGTCGGAATCACATGGGAATCACGTGGGAATGACGTGTCAATAACGTGGGAATCACGTGGGAATAACGTGGAAAACACGTGCTAATCACGTGGGAATCACGTGTCAATCACGTGGGAATCACGTGGGAATCTCGTGGGAATCATATGTCAATCTCGTGGGAATCACGTGGTAATCACGTGTCAATCACGTCAGAATCACATGGGAATCACGTGGGAATGACGTGTCAATAACGTGGGAATCACGTGGGAATAACGTGGAAAACACGTGCTAATCACGTGGGAATCACGTGTCAATCACGTGGGAGTCACGTGGGAATAACGTGGCAATCACGTGGGACTCACGTGGGAATCACGTAGAAATCAAATGTCAATCACGTGGGAATCACGTAGCTATCACGTGTCAATCACATGGGAATCACGTGGGAATCACATGTCAATCACGAGGGAATCACCTGGGAATCACATGGGAATCACTTGTCAATCATGAGAGGATCACGTGTCAATCACATGGGCATCACGTGGGCATCACGAGGGAATCATGTGGGAATCACGTGGGACTCACGTGGATATCACGTGTCAATCACGTGATCATCACGTGGGGATCACGTGGGAATCATTTGGGAATCACGTGTCAATCACGTTGGAATCACGTGGGAACCACGTGGGAATTACGTGAGAATCACCTGGGAATCACGTGACAATCACATGTGAATCACGAGGGAATCACTTAGGAATCCCGTGTCAATCACGTGGGAATCACGTGGGCATCCCGAGAGAATGACGTGACAATCATTTGGGAATAACTTGGGAGTCACGTGCGAGTTAAGTGGGAATCACGTGTCAATCACGTGGGAATCACGTGGAATCACGTGTCAATCACGTGGGAATCACTTGGGAATCTCGTGGGAATCACGTGTCAATCATGTGGGAATCACGTGTCAATCACGTGGGAATCACGTGGAAATCACGTGTCAATCACGTGGGAATCACGAGGGAATCACGTGTCAATCACGTGTGAATCACGTGGGAATCACGTGTCAAACACGTGGGAATCACGTGGGAATCACGTGGAATTCACGTGGGAATCACGTGTCAATCACGTGGGAATCACTTGGGAATCACGTGGGAATCACTTGGGAATCACGTGTCAGTCACGTGGGAATCACGTGGGAATGACGTGGGAATCACTTGGGAATCACGTGGGAATCACTTGGGAATCACGTGTCAGTCACGTGGGAATCACGTGGGAATGACGTGGGAATCACATGGGAATCACGTGTCAATATCGTGGGAATCACGTGTCATTCACGTGGGAATCACGTGTAAATCACATAGGAATAACATGGGAGTCAGTTGGGAATCACGTGTCAATCAGGTGGGAATCACGTGGGAATCACGTGAGAATCACGTGGCAATCACTTGTCAATCACGTGGGTATCACGTGGGAATCACGTGGGAATCATGTGGGAATCACGTGTCAATCACGAGGGAATCACGTGGGAATCACGTGTCAATCTCGTTGGAATCACGTGGGAATCACGTGTCAATTACGTGGGAATCACCTGGTACACGTGAGAATCACCTGGGAAACATGTGTTAATCACGTGGGAATCACGTGGCAATCACGTGGGAATCACGTGGCAATCACGTGGGAATCACGTGTCAATCATGTGGGAATCACGTGGGAATCACGTGTCATTCACGTGGGAATCACGTGGGAATCAAATGTCAATCACGTGGGAATCACGGGGGAAACACGTGGGAATCACGTGTCAATCACGTGGGAATCACGTGGGAATCACTTGGTAATCACGTGCGTATCACGTGGGAATCACGTGGGAATCACGTGTCGTTCAAGTGAGTATCACGTGGGATTCACGTGTCAATCACGTGGAAATCACGTGTCAATCACGTGGAAATCACGTGTGAATCACGTGGGAATCACGTGTCAATCACGTGGGTATCACGTGGGTAATACGTGGGAATCACGTGTCAATCACGTGGGAGTCACGAGGGAATCACCTGTCAATCACTTGGGAATCACGTGGGAGTCATGTGGGAATCACGTGGGAATCACGTATCAATCAGTAGGAATCAGGTGGGAATCACGTGTCAATCACGTGGGAGTCACGAGGGAATCACCTGTCAATCACTTGGGAATCACGTGGGAGTCATGTGGGAATCACGTGGGAATGACGAGTCATTCTCGTGGGAATCACGTGGGAATCACGTGTCAATCACCTGGGAATCACGTGGGAATCACTTCTCAATCACGTGCGCATCACGTGGTCATCACGTGGGAATCTCATGGGAATCACGTGGGAATCACGTGTCATTCACGTGGGAATCATGTTGGAATCACGTGACAATCACGTGTAAATCATGTGGGAATCACGTAGGAATCACTTGGGAATCACATGGGAATCACGTGTCAATCACGTGGGAATCCCCAGGAATCACGTGTCAATCTCGTGGGAATCACTTGGGAATCACGTGGGAATCACTTGGGAATCACGTGTCAGTCACGTGGGAATCACGTGGGAATGACGTGGGAATCACATGGGAATCACGTGTCAATATCGTGGGAATCACGTGGGAATCAAGTGTGAATCACGTGAAAATCACGTGGGAATCACGGGGGAATCACGTGTCAATCACGTGGGAAACACGTGGGAATCAGGTGTCAATCACGTGGGAATCACGTGGAATCACGTGTCAATCACGTGGGAATCACTTGGGAATCTCGTGGGAATCACGTGTCAATCACGTGTCAATCACGTGGGAATCACGTATGAATCACGTGGGAATCACGTGGGAATCAAGTGTGAATCTCATGAAAATCACGTGGGAATCACGTGGTAATGACGTGTCAATCACGTGGGAATCACGTGAGAATCACGTGGGAATCACGTGGGAATCAAGTGTGAATCACGTGAAAATCACGTGGGAATCACGGGGGAATCACGTGTCAATCACGTGGGAACCACGTGGGAATCACGTGAGAATCACGTGGGAATCACGTGGAATCACGTGTCAATCACGTGGGAATCACTTGGGAATCTCGTGGGAATCACGTGTCAATCATGTGGGAATCACGTGTCAATCACGTGGGAATAACGTGGAAATCACGTGTCAATCACGTGGGAATCACGAGGTAATCACGTGTCAATCACGTGTGAATCACGTGGGAATCACGTGTCAAACACGTGGGAATCACGTGGGAATCACGTGGAATTCACGTGGGAATCACGTGTCAATCACGTGGGAATCACTTGGGAATCACGTGGGAATCACTTGGGAATCACGTGTCAGTCACGTGGGAATCACGTGGGAATGACGTGGGAATCACATGGGAATCACGTGTCAATGTCGTGGGAATCACGTGGGAATCACGTGTCATTCACGTGGGAATCACGTGTAAATCACATACGAATAACATGGGAGTCAGTTGGGAATCACGTGTCAATCAGGTGGGAATCACGTGGGAATCACGTGAGAATCACGTGGCAATCACTTGTCAATCACGTGGGTATCACGTGGGAATCACGTGGGAATCATGTGGGAATCACGTGTCAATCACGAGGGAATCACGTGGGAATCACGTGTCAATCTCGTTGGAATCACGTGGGAATCACGTGTCAATTACGTGGGAATCACCTGGTACACGTGAGAATCACGTGGGAAACATGTGTTAATCACGTGGGAATCACGTGGCAATCACGTGGGAATCACGTGTCAATCATGTGGGAATCACGTGGGAATCACGTGTCATTCACGTGGGAATCACGTGGGAATCAAATGTCAATCACGTGGGAATCACGGGGGAAACACGTGGGAATCACGTGTCAATCACGTGGGAATCACGTGGCAATCACGTGGGAATCACGTGTCATTCAAGTGGGAATCACGTGGGAATCACGTGGGAATCACTTGGTAATCACGTGCGAAACACGTGGGAATCACGTGGGAATCACGTGTCGTTCAGGTGAGTATCACGTGGGATTCACGTGTCAATCACGTGGAAATCACGTGTCAATCACGTGGAAATCACGTATGAATCACGTGGGAATCACGTGTCAATCACGTGGGTATCACATGGGTAATACGTGGGAATCACGTGTCAATCACGTGGGAGTCACGAGGGAATCACCTGTCAATCACTTGGGAATCACGTGGGAGTCATGTGGGAATCACGTGGGAATCACGTATCAATCAGTGGGAATCAGGTGGGAATCACGTGTCAATCACGTGGGAGTCACGAGGGAATCACCTGTCAATCACTTGGGAATCACGTGGGAGTCATGTGGGAATCACGTGGGAATGACGAGTCATTCTCGTGGGAATCACGTGGGAATCACGTGTCAATCACGTGTGAATCACGTGGGAATCACTTCTCAATCACGTGCGCATCACGTGGTCATCACGTGGGAATCTCATGGGAATCACGTGGGAATCACGTGTCATTCACGTGGGAATCATGTTGGAATCACGTGTCAATCACGTGTAAATCATGTGGGAATCACGTGGGAATCACATGGGAATCACGTGTCAATCACGTGGGAATCACGTGTCAATCACGTGGGAATCATGCATCAATCACGTGGGAGTCAAGTGGGAGTCACGTGGAAATCATGTGGGAATCACGTGGTAATCACGTGGAAATCACGTGAGAATCACGTGTGAATCACGTGTCAGTCACATGGGAATCACATGGGAATCACTTGTCAATCAGGTGGGAATCACGTGGGAATCACGTGGGAATCATGTGGAAATCACGTGTCAATCACGTGGGAATCACGTGGGAATCACGTGGAAGTCACGTGTCAATCATGTGGGAATCAGGTGGGAATCATGTGTCAATAGTGCGAATCACGTGGGAATCACCTGTCATTCACGTGGTAATCACGTGGCAATCAAGTGCTAATCACGTGTCAATCACTTGGAAATCACTTGGGAATCTCATGTCCATCAAGTGTTAATCACGTGGGAATCACCTGGGAATCACGTGTCAATCACGTGGGAATCATTTGGGAATCACAAGAGAATCACGTGGGAATCACGTGTCAGTCACATGGGTATCACGTGGGAAACACGTGGGAATCACGTGTCAATCACGTGGGAATCACGTGGGAATCACGTGTCAATCACGTAGTAATCACGGGGGAATCACGTAGGAATCACGTGGGAATCATCTGGGAATCACCTGACAATCATTAGAGAATCACGTGGGAATCACGTGTCAATAACGTAGGAATCACTTGGGAATCACATGGGAATCACGTGTCAATCACGTGGGAATCCCCGGGAATCACGTGTCAATCTCGTGGGAATCACTTGGGAATCACGTGGGAATCACTTGGGAATCACGTGTCAGTCACGTGGGAATCACGTGGGAATGACGTGGGAATCACATGGGAATCACGTGTCAATATCGTGGGAATCACGTGGGAATCATGTGTCATTCACGTGGGAAACACGTGTAAATCACATAGGAATAACATGGGAGTCAGTTGGGAATCACGTGTCAATCAGGTGGGAATCACGTGGGAATCACGTGAGAATCACGTGGCAATCACTTGTCAATCACGTGGGTATCACGTGGGAATCACGTGGGAATCATGTGGGAATCACGTGTCAATCACGAGGGAATCACGTGGGAATCACGTGTCAATCACGTGGGAATCACGTGGGAATCCCATGAGAATCACGTGTCAATCACGTGGGAATCACGTGGTAATCACGTGGGAGTCTCGTGGGAATCACGTGGAAATCATGTGTCAATCCCGTGGGATTCACCTGGGAGTCACATGTCAATAACGTGGGAATCACGTAGGAATCACGTGGGAATCACGTGGGAATCACGTTTCATTCATGTGGGAATCACGTGGAAATCACGTGTCAGTCACGTGGGTATCAGGTGGGAATCACGTGGGAATCACGTGTCAACCATGTGGGAGTCACGTTGGAATCACCCGGCAATCACGTGGGAATCACGTGGGAGTCACGTGGGAATCACGTGGGAATCACGTGTCAATCACGTGGGAATCACGTGGGAATCACTTTTCAATCACGAGGGAATCACTTGGGAATCACGTGGTAATCACGTGTCATTCACGTGGGAGTCACGTGGGAATCACCTGTCAATCACGTGGGAATCCCTTGGGAGTCACGTGGGAATCACGTGGAAATCTCGTGTCAATCACGGGGAAATCACGTGGGAATCACTTGTCAATCACGTGGGAATCACGTGGGAATCACGTTTGAATCACCTGGCAATCACGTGGGAATCACCTGGGAATCACGTGGGAATCACGTGTGAATCACGTGTCAGTCACCTGGGTATCACGTGGGAATCACCTGGGAAGCACGTGGGAATCACGTGTGAATCACGTGTCAGTCACCTGGGTATCACGTGGGAATCACGCGGGAATCACGTGTCAATCACGTGGGAATCAAATGTCAATCACGTGGGAATCACGTAGCTATCACGTGTCAATCACATCGGAATCACGTGGCAATCACGTGGGAATCACGTGGCAATCACGTGGGAATCACATGGGAATCACGTGGGAATGACGTGGCAATCATTTGGGAATCACGTGGGAATCACGTGTCAATCACGTCGGAATCACATGGGAATCACGTGGGAATGACGTGTCAATAACGTGGGAATCACGTGGGAATAACGTGGAAAACACGTGCTAATCACGTGGGAATCACGTGTCAATCACGTGGGAATCACGTGGGAATCCCGTGGGAATCATATGTCAATCTCGTGGGAATCACGTGGTAATCACGTGGGAATCACGTCGGAATCACATGGGAATCACGTGGGAATGACGTGTCAATAACGTGGGAATCACGTGGGAATAACGTGGAAAACACGTGCTAATCACGTGGGAATCACGTGTCAATCACGTGGGAATCACGTGGGAATCCCGTGGGAATCATATGTCAATCTCGTGGGAATCACGTGGTAATCACGTGGGAATCACGTCGGAATCACATGGGAATCACGTGGGAATGACGTGTCAATAACGTGGGAATCACGTGGGAATAACGTGGAAAACACGTGCTAATCACGTGGGAATCACGTGTCAGTCACCTGGGTATCACGTGGGAATCACGCGGGAATCACGTGTCAATCACGTGGGAATCACATGGGAATCACGTGGAAATGACGTGGCAATCATTTGGGAATCACGTGGGAATCACGTGTCAAGCACGTCGGAATCACATGGGAATCACGTGGGAATGACGTGTCAATAACGTGGGAATCACGTGGGAATAACGTGGAAAACACGTGCTAATCACGTGGGAATCACGTGTCAATCACGTGGGAATCACGTGGGAATCTCGTGGGAATCATATGTCAATCTCGTGGGAATCACGTGGTAATCACGTGTCAATCACGTCAGAATCACATGGGAATCACGTGGGAATGACGTGTCAATAACGTGGGAATCACGTGGGAATAACGTGGAAAACACGTGCTAATCACGTGGGAATCACGTGTCAATCACGTGGGAGTCACGTGGGAATAACGTGGCAATCACGTGGGACTCACGTGGGAATCACGTAGAAATCAAATGTCAATCACGTGGGAATCACGTAGCTATCACGTGTCAATCACATGGGAATCACGTGGGAATCACATGTCAATCACGAGGGAATCACCTGGGAATCACATGGGAATCACTTGTCAATCATGAGAGGATCACGTGTCAATCACATGGGCATCACGTGGGCATCACGAGGGAATCATGTGGGAATCACGTGGGACTCACGTGGATATCACGTGTCAATCACGTGATCATCACGTGGGGATCACGTGGGAATCATTTGGGAATCACGTGTCAATCACGTTGGAATCACGTGGGAACCACGTGGGAATTACGTGAGAATCACCTGGGAATCACGTGACAATCACATGTGAATCACGAGGGAATCACTTAGGAATCCCGTGTCAATCACGTGGGAATCACGTGGGCATCCCGAGAGAATGACGTGACAATCATTTGGGAATAACTTGGGAGTCACGTGCGAGTTAAGTGGGAATCACGTGTCAATCACGTGGGAATCACGTGGAATCACGTGTCAATCACGTGGGAATCACTTGGGAATCTCGTGGGAATCACGTGTCAATCATGTGGGAATCACGTGTCAATCACGTGGGAATCACGTGGAAATCACGTGTCAATCACGTGGGAATCACGAGGGAATCACGTGTCAATCACGTGTGAATCACGTGGGAATCACGTGTCAAACACGTGGGAATCACGTGGGAATCACGTGGAATTCACGTGGGAATCACGTGTCAATCACGTGGGAATCACTTGGGAATCACGTGGGAATCACTTGGGAATCACGTGTCAGTCACGTGGGAATCACGTGGGAATGACGTGGGAATCACTTGGGAATCACGTGGGAATCACTTGGGAATCACGTGTCAGTCACGTGGGAATCACGTGGGAATGACGTGGGAATCACATGGGAATCACGTGTCAATATCGTGGGAATCACGTGTCATTCACGTGGGAATCACGTGTAAATCACATAGGAATAACATGGGAGTCAGTTGGGAATCACGTGTCAATCAGGTGGGAATCACGTGGGAATCACGTGAGAATCACGTGGCAATCACTTGTCAATCACGTGGGTATCACGTGGGAATCACGTGGGAATCATGTGGGAATCACGTGTCAATCACGAGGGAATCACGTGGGAATCACGTGTCAATCTCGTTGGAATCACGTGGGAATCACGTGTCAATTACGTGGGAATCACCTGGTACACGTGAGAATCACCTGGGAAACATGTGTTAATCACGTGGGAATCACGTGGCAATCACGTGGGAATCACGTGGCAATCACGTGGGAATCACGTGTCAATCATGTGGGAATCACGTGGGAATCACGTGTCATTCACGTGGGAATCACGTGGGAATCAAATGTCAATCACGTGGGAATCACGGGGGAAACACGTGGGAATCACGTGTCAATCACGTGGGAATCACGTGGGAATCACTTGGTAATCACGTGCGTATCACGTGGGAATCACGTGGGAATCACGTGTCGTTCAAGTGAGTATCACGTGGGATTCACGTGTCAATCACGTGGAAATCACGTGTCAATCACGTGGAAATCACGTGTGAATCACGTGGGAATCACGTGTCAATCACGTGGGTATCACGTGGGTAATACGTGGGAATCACGTGTCAATCACGTGGGAGTCACGAGGGAATCACCTGTCAATCACTTGGGAATCACGTGGGAGTCATGTGGGAATCACGTGGGAATCACGTATCAATCAGTAGGAATCAGGTGGGAATCACGTGTCAATCACGTGGGAGTCACGAGGGAATCACCTGTCAATCACTTGGGAATCACGTGGGAGTCATGTGGGAATCACGTGGGAATGACGAGTCATTCTCGTGGGAATCACGTGGGAATCACGTGTCAATCACCTGGGAATCACGTGGGAATCACTTCTCAATCACGTGCGCATCACGTGGTCATCACGTGGGAATCTCATGGGAATCACGTGGGAATCACGTGTCATTCACGTGGGAATCATGTTGGAATCACGTGACAATCACGTGTAAATCATGTGGGAATCACGTAGGAATCACTTGGGAATCACATGGGAATCACGTGTCAATCACGTGGGAATCCCCAGGAATCACGTGTCAATCTCGTGGGAATCACTTGGGAATCACGTGGGAATCACTTGGGAATCACGTGTCAGTCACGTGGGAATCACGTGGGAATGACGTGGGAATCACATGGGAATCACGTGTCAATATCGTGGGAATCACGTGGGAATCAAGTGTGAATCACGTGAAAATCACGTGGGAATCACGGGGGAATCACGTGTCAATCACGTGGGAAACACGTGGGAATCAGGTGTCAATCACGTGGGAATCACGTGGAATCACGTGTCAATCACGTGGGAATCACTTGGGAATCTCGTGGGAATCACGTGTCAATCACGTGTCAATCACGTGGGAATCACGTATGAATCACGTGGGAATCACGTGGGAATCAAGTGTGAATCACATGAAAATCACGTGGGAATCACGTGGTAATGACGTGTCAATCACGTGGGAATCACGTGAGAATCACGTGGGAATCACGTGGGAATCAAGTGTGAATCACGTGAAAATCACGTGGGAATCACGGGGGAATCACGTGTCAATCACGTGGGAACCACGTGGGAATCACGTGAGAATCACGTGGGAATCACGTGGAATCACGTGTCAATCACGTGGGAATCACTTGGGAATCTCGTGGGAATCACGTGTCAATCATGTGGGAATCACGTGTCAATCACGTGGGAATAACGTGGAAATCACGTGTCAATCACGTGGGAATCACGAGGTAATCACGTGTCAATCACGTGTGAATCACGTGGGAATCACGTGTCAAACACGTGGGAATCACGTGGGAATCACGTGGAATTCACGTGGGAATCACGTGTCAATCACGTGGGAATCACTTGGGAATCACGTGGGAATCACTTGGGAATCACGTGTCAGTCACGTGGGAATCACGTGGGAATGACGTGGGAATCACATGGGAATCACGTGTCAATGTCGTGGGAATCACGTGGGAATCACGTGTCATTCACGTGGGAGTCACGTGTAAATCACATACGAATAACATGGGAGTCAGTTGGGAATCACGTGTCAATCAGGTGGGAATCACGTGGGAATCACGTGAGAATCACGTGGCAATCACTTGTCAATCACGTGGGTATCACGTGGGAATCACGTGGGAATCATGTGGGAATCACGTGTCAATCACGAGGGAATCACGTGGGAATCACGTGTCAATCTCGTTGGAATCACGTGGGAATCACGTGTCAATTACGTGGGAATCACCTGGTACACGTGAGAATCACGTGGGAAACATGTGTTAATCACGTGGGAATCACGTGGCAATCACGTGGGAATCACGTGTCAATCATGTGGGAATCACGTGGGAATCACGTGTCATTCACGTGGGAATCACGTGGGAATCAAATGTCAATCACGTGGGAATCACGGGGGAAACACGTGGGAATCACGTGTCAATCACGTGGGAATCACGTGGCAATCACGTGGGAATCACGTGTCATTCAAGTGGGAATCACGTGGGAATCACGTGGGAATCACTTGGTAATCACGTGCGAAACACGTGGGAATCACGTGGGAATCACGTGTCGTTCAGGTGAGTATCACGTGGGATTCACGTGTCAATCACGTGGAAATCACGTGTCAATCACGTGGAAATCACGTATGAATCACGTGGGAATCACGTGTCAATCACGTGGGTATCACATGGGTAATACGTGGGAATCACGTGTCAATCACGTGGGAGTCACGAGGGAATCACCTGTCAATCACTTGGGAATCACGTGGGAGTCATGTGGGAATCACGTGGGAATCACGTATCAATCAGTGGGAATCAGGTGGGAATCACGTGTCAATCACGTGGGAGTCACGAGGGAATCACCTGTCAATCACTTGGGAATCACGTGGGAGTCATGTGGGAATCACGTGGGAATCACGTGGGAATGACGTGTCAATCACGTGGGAATCACGTGAGAATCACGTGGGAATCACGTGGGAATCAAGTGTGAATCACGTGAAAATCACGTGGGAATCACGGGGGAATCACGTGTCAATCACGTGGGAAACACGTGGGAATCACGTGAGAATCACGTGGGAATCACGTGGAATCACGTGTCAATCACGTGGGAATCACTTGGGAATCTCGTGGGAATCACGTGTCAATCATGTGGGAATCACGTGTCAATCACGTGGGAATAACGTGGAAATCACGTGTCAATCACGTGGGAATCACGAGGGAATCACGTGTCAATCACGTCTGAATCACGTGGGAATCACGTGTCAATCACATCGGAATCACGTGGCAATCACGTGGGAATCACGTGGCAATCACGTGGGAATCACATGGGAATCACGTGGGAATGACGTGGCAATCATTTGGGAATCACGTGGGAATCACGTGTCAATCACGAGGGAATCACGTGGGAATCACGTGTCAATCACGTGGGAATCACGTGGGAATCCCATGAGAATCACGTGTCAATCACGTGGGAATCACGTGGTAATCACGTGGGAGTCTCGTGGGAATCACGTGGAAATCATGTGTCAATCCCGTGGGATTCACCTGGGAGTCACATGTCAATAACGTGGGAATCACGTAGGAATCACGTGGGAATCACGTGGGAATCACGTTTCATTCATGTGGGAATCACGTGGAAATCACGTGTCAGTCACGTGGGTATCAGGTGGGAATCACGTGGGAATCACGTGTCAACCATGTGGGAGTCACGTTGGAATCACCCGGCAATCACGTGGGAATCACGTGGGAGTCACGTGGGAATCACGTGGGAATCACGTGTCAATCACGTGGGAATCACGTGGGAATCACTTTTCAATCACGAGGGAATCACTTGGGAATCACGTGGTAATCACGTGTCATTCACGTGGGAGTCACGTGGGAATCACCTGTCAATCACGTGGGAATCCCTTGGGAGTCACGTGGGAATCACGTGGAAATCTCGTGTCAATCACGGGGAAATCACGTGGGAATCACTTGTCAATCACGTGGGAATCACGTGGGAATCACGTTTGAATCACCTGGCAATCACGTGGGAATCACCTGGGAATCACGTGGGAATCACGTGTGAATCACGTGTCAGTCACCTGGGTATCACGTGGGAATCACCTGGGAAGCACGTGGGAATCACGTGTGAATCACGTGTCAGTCACCTGGGTATCACGTGGGAATCACGCGGGAATCACGTGTCAATCACGTGGGAATCAAATGTCAATCACGTGGGAATCACGTAGCTATCACGTGTCAATCACATCGGAATCACGTGGCAATCACGTGGGAATCACGTGGCAATCACGTGGGAATCACATGGGAATCACGTGGGAATGACGTGGCAATCATTTGGGAATCACGTGGGAATCACGTGTCAATCACGTCGGAATCACATGGGAATCACGTGGGAATGACGTGTCAATAACGTGGGAATCACGTGGGAATAACGTGGAAAACACGTGCTAATCACGTGGGAATCACGTGTCAATCACGTGGGAATCACGTGGGAATCCCGTGGGAATCATATGTCAATCTCGTGGGAATCACGTGGTAATCACGTGGGAATCACGTCGGAATCACATGGGAATCACGTGGGAATGACGTGTCAATAACGTGGGAATCACGTGGGAATAACGTGGAAAACACGTGCTAATCACGTGGGAATCACGTGTCAATCACGTGGGAATCACGTGGGAATCCCGTGGGAATCATATGTCAATCTCGTGGGAATCACGTGGTAATCACGTGGGAATCACGTCGGAATCACATGGGAATCACGTGGGAATGACGTGTCAATAACGTGGGAATCACGTGGGAATAACGTGGAAAACACGTGCTAATCACGTGGGAATCACGTGTCAGTCACCTGGGTATCACGTGGGAATCACGCGGGAATCACGTGTCAATCACGTGGGAATCACATGGGAATCACGTGGAAATGACGTGGCAATCATTTGGGAATCACGTGGGAATCACGTGTCAAGCACGTCGGAATCACATGGGAATCACGTGGGAATGACGTGTCAATAACGTGGGAATCACGTGGGAATAACGTGGAAAACACGTGCTAATCACGTGGGAATCACGTGTCAATCACGTGGGAATCACGTGGGAATCTCGTGGGAATCATATGTCAATCTCGTGGGAATCACGTGGTAATCACGTGTCAATCACGTCAGAATCACATGGGAATCACGTGGGAATGACGTGTCAATAACGTGGGAATCACGTGGGAATAACGTGGAAAACACGTGCTAATCACGTGGGAATCACGTGTCAATCACGTGGGAGTCACGTGGGAATAACGTGGCAATCACGTGGGACTCACGTGGGAATCACGTAGAAATCAAATGTCAATCACGTGGGAATCACGTAGCTATCACGTGTCAATCACATGGGAATCACGTGGGAATCACATGTCAATCACGAGGGAATCACCTGGGAATCACATGGGAATCACTTGTCAATCATGAGAGGATCACGTGTCAATCACATGGGCATCACGTGGGCATCACGAGGGAATCATGTGGGAATCACGTGGGACTCACGTGGATATCACGTGTCAATCACGTGATCATCACGTGGGGATCACGTGGGAATCATTTGGGAATCACGTGTCAATCACGTTGGAATCACGTGGGAACCACGTGGGAATTACGTGAGAATCACCTGGGAATCACGTGACAATCACATGTGAATCACGAGGGAATCACTTAGGAATCCCGTGTCAATCACGTGGGAATCACGTGGGCATCCCGAGAGAATGACGTGACAATCATTTGGGAATAACTTGGGAGTCACGTGCGAGTTAAGTGGGAATCACGTGTCAATCACGTGGGAATCACGTGGAATCACGTGTCAATCACGTGGGAATCACTTGGGAATCTCGTGGGAATCACGTGTCAATCATGTGGGAATCACGTGTCAATCACGTGGGAATCACGTGGAAATCACGTGTCAATCACGTGGGAATCACGAGGGAATCACGTGTCAATCACGTGTGAATCACGTGGGAATCACGTGTCAAACACGTGGGAATCACGTGGGAATCACGTGGAATTCACGTGGGAATCACGTGTCAATCACGTGGGAATCACTTGGGAATCACGTGGGAATCACTTGGGAATCACGTGTCAGTCACGTGGGAATCACGTGGGAATGACGTGGGAATCACTTGGGAATCACGTGGGAATCACTTGGGAATCACGTGTCAGTCACGTGGGAATCACGTGGGAATGACGTGGGAATCACATGGGAATCACGTGTCAATATCGTGGGAATCACGTGTCATTCACGTGGGAATCACGTGTAAATCACATAGGAATAACATGGGAGTCAGTTGGGAATCACGTGTCAATCAGGTGGGAATCACGTGGGAATCACGTGAGAATCACGTGGCAATCACTTGTCAATCACGTGGGAATCACGTGGGAATCATGTGGGAATCACGTGTCAATCACGAGGGAATCACGTGGGAATCACGTGTCAGTCTCGTTGGAATCACGTGGGAATCACGTGTCAATTACGTGGGAATCACCTGGTACACGTGAGAATCACCTGGGAAACATGTGTTAATCACGTGGGAATCACGTGGCAATCACGTGGGAATCACGTGGCAATCACGTGGGAATCACGTGTCAATCATGTGGGAATCACGTGTCATTCACGTGGGAATCACGTGGGAATCAAATGTCAATCACGTGGGAATCACGGGGGAAACACGTGGGAATCACGTGTCAATCACGTGGGAATCACGTGGCAATCACGTGGGAATCACGTGTCATTCAAGTGGGAATCACGTGGGAATCACGTGGGAATCACTTGGTAATCACGTGCGTATCACGTGGGAATCACGTGGGAATCACGTGTCGTTCAAGTGAGTATCACGTGGGATTCACGTGTCAATCACGTGGAAATCACGTGTCAATCACGTGGAAATCACGTGTGAATCACGTGGGAATCACGTGTCAATCACGTGGGTATCACGTGGGTAATACGTGGGAATCACGTGTCAATCACGTGGGAGTCACGAGGGAATCACCTGTCAATCACTTGGGAATCACGTGGGAGTCATGTGGGAATCACGTGGGAATCACGTATCAATCAGTAGGAATCAGGTGGGAATCACGTGTCAATCACGTGGGAGTCACGAGGGAATCACCTGTCAATCACTTGGGAATCACGTGGGAGTCATGTGGGAATCACGTGGGAATGACGAGTCATTCTCGTGGGAATCATGTGGGAATCACGTGTCAATCACCTGGGAATCACGTGGGAATCACTTCTCAATCACGTGCGCATCACGTGGTCATCACGTGGGAATCTCATGGGAATCACGTGGGAATCACGTGTCATTCACGTGGGAATCATGTTGGAATCACGTGACAATCACGTGTAAATCATGTGGGAATCACGTAGGAATCACTTGGGAATCACATGGGAATCACGTGTCAATCACGTGGGAATCCCCAGGAATCACGTGTCAATCTCGTGGGAATCACTTGGGAATCACGTGGGAATCACTTGGGAATCACGTGTCAGTCACGTGGGAATCACGTGGGAATGACGTGGGAATCACATGGGAATCACGTGTCAATATCGTGGGAATCACGTGGGAATCAAGTGTGAATCACGTGAAAATCACGTGGGAATCACGGGGGAATCACGTGTCAATCACGTGGGAAACACGTGGGAATCACGTGTCAATCACGTGGGAATCACGTGGAATCACGTGTCAATCACGTGGGAATCACTTGGGAATCTCGTGGGAATCACGTGTCAATCACGTGTCAATCACGTGGGAATCACGTATGAATCACGTGGGAATCACGTGGGAATCAAGTGTGAATCACATGAAAATCACGTGGGAATCACGTGGGAATGACGTGTCAATCACGTGGGAATCACGTGAGAATCACGTGGGAATCACGTGGGAATCAAGTGTGAATCACGTGAAAATCACGTGGGAATCACGGGGGAATCACGTGTCAATCACGTAGGAACCACGTGGGAATCACGTGAGAATCACGTGGGAATCACGTGGAATCACGTGTCAATCACGTGGGAATCACTTGGGAATCTCGTGGGAATCACGTGTCAATCATGTGGGAATCACGTGTCAATCACGTGGGAATAACGTGGAAATCACGTGTCAATCACGTGGGAATCACGAGGTAATCACGTGTCAATCACGTGTGAATCACGTGGGAATCACGTGTCAAACACGTGGGAATCACGTGGGAATCACGTGGAATTCACGTGGGAATCACGTGTCAATCACGTGGGAATCACTTGGGAATCACGTGGGAATCACTTGGGAATCACGTGTCAGTCACGTGGGAATCACGTGGGAATGACGTGGGAATCACATGGGAATCACGTGTCAATGTCGTGGGAATCACGTGGGAATCACGTGTCATTCACGTGGGAATCACGTGTAAATCACATAGGAATAACATGGGAGTCAGTTGGGAATCACGTGTCAATCAGGTGGGAATCACGTGGGAATCACGTGAGAATCACGTGGCAATCACTTGTCAATCACGTGGGTATCACGTGGGAATCACGTGGGAATCATGTGGGAATCACGTGTCAATCACGAGGGAATCACGTGGGAATCACGTGTCAATCTCGTTGGAATCACGTGGGAATCACGTGTCAATTACGTGGGAATCACCTGGTACACGTGAGAATCACGTGGGAAACATGTGTTAATCACGTGGGAATCACGTGGCAATCACGTGGGAATCACGTGTCAATCATGTGGGAATCACGTGGGAATCACGTGTCATTCACGTGGGAATCACGTGGGAATCAAATGTCAATCACGTGGGAATCACGGGGGAAACACGTGGGAATCACGTGTCAATCACGTGGGAATCACGTGGCAATCACGTGGGAATCACGTGTCATTCAAGTGGGAATCACGTGGGAATCACGTGGGAATCACTTGGTAATCACGTGCGAAACACGTGGGAATCACGTGGGAATCACGTGTCGTTCAGGTGAGTATCACGTGGGATTCACGTGTCAATCACGTGGAAATCACGTGTCAATCACGTGGAAATCACGTGTGAATCACGTGGGAATCACGTGTCAATCACGTGGGTATCACATGGGTAATACGTGGGAATCACGTGTCAATCACGTGGGAGTCACGAGGGAATCACCTGTCAATCACTTGGGAATCACGTGGGAGTCATGTGGGAATCACGTGGGAATCACGTATCAATCAGTGGGAATCAGGTGGGAATCACGTGTCAATCACGTGGGAGTCACGAGGGAATCACCTGTCAATCACTTGGGAATCACGTGGGAGTCATGTGGGAATCACGTGGGAATGACGAGTCATTCTCGTGGGAATCACGTGGGAATCACGTGTCAATCACGTGTGAATCACGTGGGAATCACTTCTCAATCACGTGCGCATCACGTGGTCATCACGTGGGAATCTCATGGGAATCACGTGGGAATCACGTGTCATTCACGTGGGAATCATGTTGGAATCACGTGTCAATCACGTGTAAATCATGTGGGAATCACGTGGGAATCACATGGGAATCACGTGTCAATCACGTGGGAATCACGTGTCAATCACGTGGGAATCATGCATCAATCACGTGGGAGTCAAGTGGGAGTCACGTGGAAATCATGTGGGAATCACGTGGTAATCACGTGGAAATCACGTGAGAATCACGTGTGAATCACGTGTCAGTCACATGGGAATCACATGGGATTCACTTGTCAATCAGGTGGGAATCACGTGGGAATCACGTGGGAATCATGTGGAAATCACGTGTCAATCACGTGGGAATCACGTGGGAATCACGTGGAAGTCACGTGTCAATCATGTGGGAATCAGGTGGGAATCATGTGTCAATAGTGCGAATCACGTGGGAATCACCTGTCATTCACGTGGTAATCACGTGGCAATCAAGTGCTAATCACGTGTCAATCACTTGGAAATCACTTGGGAATCTCATGTCCATCAAGTGTTAATCACGTGGGAATCACGTGGGAATCACGTGTCAATCACGTGGGAATCATTTGGGAATCACAAGAGAATCACGTGGGAATCACGTGTCAGTCACATGGGTATCACGTGGGAAACACGTGGGAATCACGTGTCAATCACGTGGGAATCACGTGGGAATCACGTGTCAATCACGTAGTAATCACGGGGGAATCACGTAGGAATCACGTGGGAATCATCTGGGAATCACCTGACAATCATTAGAGAATCACGTGGGAATCACGTGTCAATAACGTAGGAATCACTTGGGAATCACATGGGAACCACGTGTCAATCACGTGGGAATCCCCGGGAATCACGTGTCAATCTCGTGGGAATCACTTGGGAATCATGTGGGAATCACTTGGGAATCACGTGTCAGTCACGTGGGAATCACGTGGGAATGACGTGGGAATCACATGGGAATCACGTGTCAATATCGTGGGAATCACGTGGGAATCACGTGTCATTCACGTGGGAAACACGTGTAAATCACATAGGAATAACATGGGAGTCAGTTGGGAATCACGTGTCAATCAGGTGGGAATCACGTGGGAATCACTTGAGAATCACGTGGCAATCACTTGTCAATCACGTGGGTATCACGTGGGAATCACGTGGGAATCATGTGGGAATCACGTGTCAATCACGAGGGAATCACGTGGGAATCACGTGTCAATCACGTGGGAATCACGTGGGAATCCCATGAGAATCACGTGTCAATCACGTGGGAATCATGTGGTAATCACGTGGGAGTCTCGTGGGAATCACGTGGAAATCATGTGTCAATCCCGTGGGATTCACCTGGGAGTCACATGTCAATAACGTGGGAATCACGTAGGAATCACGTGGGAATCACGTGGGAATCACGTTTCATTCATGTGGGAATCACGTGGAAATCACGTGTCAGTCACGTGGGTATCAGGTGGGAATCACGTGGGAATTACGTGTCAACCATGTGGGAGTCACGTTGGAATCACCCGGCAATCACGTGGGAATCACGTGGGAGTCACGTGGGAATCACGTGGGAATCACGTGTCAATCACGTGGGAATCACGTGGGAATCACTTTTCAATCACGAGGGAATCACTTGGGAATCACGTGGTAATCACGTGTCATTCACGTGGGAGTCACGTGGGAATCACCTGTCAATCACGTGGGAATCCCTTGGGAGTCACGTGGGAATCACGTGGAAATCTCGTGTCAATCACGGGGAAATCACGTGGGAATCACTTGTCAATCACGTGGGCATCACGTGGGAATCACGAGGGAATCATTTGGGAATCACGTGTCAACCACGTGGGAATCACGTGGGAATCACGTTTGAATCACCTGGCAATCACGTGGGAATCACCTGGGAATCACGTGGGAATCACGTGTGAATCACGTGTCAGTCACCTGGGTATCACGTGGGAATCACCTGGGAAGCACGTGGGAATCACGTGTGAATCACGTGTCAGTCACCTGGGTATCACGTGGGAATCACGCGGGAATCACGTGTCAATCACGTGGGAATCAAATGTCAATCACGTGGGAATCACGTAGCTATCACGTGTCAATCACATCGGAATCACGTGGCAATCACGTGGGAATCACGTGGCAATCACGTGGGAATCACATGGGAATCACGTGGGAATGACGTGTCAATCATTTGGGAATCACGTGGGAATCACGTGTCAATCACGTCGGAATCACATGGGAATCACGTGGGAATGACGTGTCAATAACGTGGGAATCACGTGGGAATAACGTGGAAAACACGTGCTAATCACGTGGGAATCACGTGTCAATCACGTGGGAATCACGTGGGAATCCCGTGGGAATCATATGTCAATCTCGTGGGAATCACGTGGTAATCACGTGGGAATCACGTCGGAATCACATGGGAATCACGTGGGAATGACGTGTCAATAACGTGGGAATCACGTGGGAATATCGTGGAAAACACGTGCTAATCACGTGGGAATCACGTGTCAATCACGTGGGAATCACGTGGGAATCCCGTGGGAATCATATGTCAATCTCGTGGGAATCACGTGGTAATCACGTGTCAAGCACGTCGGAATCACATGGGAATCACGTGGGAATGACGTGTCAATAACGTGGGAATCACGTGGGAATAACGTGGAAAACACGTGCTAATCACGTGGGAATCACGTGTCAATCACGTGGGAATCACGTGGGAATCTCGTGGGAATCATATGTCAATCTCGTGGGAATCACGTGGTAATCACGTGTCAATCACGTCAGAATCACATGGGAATCACGTGGGAATGACGTGTCAATAACGTGGGAATCACGTGGGAATAACGTGGAAAACACGTGCTAATCACGTGGGAATCACGTGTCAATCACGTGGGAGTCACGTGGGAATAACGTGGCAATCACGTGGGACTCACGTGGGAATCACGTAGAAATCAAATGTCAATCACGTGGGAATCACGTAGCTATCACGTGTCAATCACATGGGAATCACGTGGGAATCACATGTCAATCACGAGGGAATCACCTGGGAATCACGTGGGAATCACTTGTCAATCATGAGAGGATCACGTGTCAATCACATGGGCATCACGTGGGCATCACGAGGGAATCATGTGGGAATCACGTGGGACTCACGTAGATATCACGTGTCAATCACGTGATCATCACGTGGGGATCACGTGGGAATCATTTGGGAATCACGTGTCAATCACGTTGGAATCACGTGGGAACCACGTGGGAATTACGTGAGAATCACCTGGGAATCACGTGACAATCACATGTGAATCACGAGGGAATCACTTAGGAATCCCGTGTCAATCACGTGGGAATCACGTGGGCATCCCGAGAGAATGACGTGACAATCATTTGGGAATAACTTGGGAGTCACGTGCGAGTTAAGTGGGAATCACGTGTCAATCACGTGGGAATCACGTGGAATCACGTGTCAATCACGTGGGAATCACTTGGGAATCTCGTGGGAATCACGTGTCAATCATGTGGGAATCACGTGTCAATCACGTGGGAATCACGTGGAAATCACGTGTCAATCACGTGGGAATCACGAGGGAATCACGTGTCAATCACGTGTGAATCACGTGGGAATCACGTGTCAAACACGTGGGAATCACGTGGGAATCACGTGGAATTCACGTGGGAATCACGTGTCAATCACGTGGGAATCACTTGGGAATCACGTGGGAATCACTTGGGAATCACGTGTCAGTCACGTGGGAATCACGTGGGAATGACGTGGGAATCACATGGGAATCACGTGTCAATATCGTGGGAATCACGTGTCATTCACGTGGGAATCACGTGTAAATCACATAGGAATAACATGGGAGTCAGTTGGGAATCACGTGTCAATCAGGTGGGAATCACGTGGGAATCACGTGAGAATCACGTGGCAATCACTTGTCAATCACGTGGGTATCACGTGGGAATCACGTGGGAATCATGTGGGAATCACGTGTCAATCACGAGGGAATCACGTGGGAATCACGTGTCAATCTCGTTGGAATCACGTGGGAATCACGTGTCAATTACGTGGGAATCACCTGGTACACGTGAGGATCACCTGGGAAACATGTGTTAATCACGTGGGAATCACGTGGCAATCACGTGGGAATCACGTGGCAATCACGTGGGAATCACGTGTCAATCATGTGGGAATCACGTGGGAATCACGTGTCATTCACGTGGGAATCACGTGGGAATCAAATGTCAATCACGTGGGAATCACGGGGGAAACACGTGGGAATCACGTGTCAATCACGTGGGAATCACGTGGCAATCACGTGGGAATCACGTGTCATTCAAGTGGGAATCACGTGGGAATCACGTGGGAATCACTTGGTAATCACGTGCGTATCACGTGGGAATCACGTGGGAATCACGTGTCGTTCAAGTGAGTATCACGTGGGATTCACGTGTCAATCACGTGGAAATCACGTGTCAATCACGTGGAAATCACGTGTGAATCACGTGGGAATCACGTGTCAATCACGTGGGTATCACGTGGGTAATACGTGGGAATCACGTGTCAATCACGTGGGAGTCACGAGGGAATCACCTGTCAATCACTTGGGAATCACGTGGGAGTCATGTGGGAATCACGTGGGAATCACGTATCAATCAGTAGGAATCAGGTGGGAATCACGTGTCAATCACGTGGGAGTCACGAGGGAATCACCTGTCAATCACTTGGGAATCACGTGGGAGTCATGTGGGAATCACGTGGGAATGACGAGTCATTCTCGTGGGAATCACGTGGGAATCACGTGTCAATCACGTGGGAATCACGTGGGAATCACTTCTCAATCACGTGCGCATCACGTGGTCATCACGTGGGAATCTCATGGGAATCACGTGGGAATCACGTGTCATTCACGTGGGAATCATGTTGGAATCACGTGTCAATCACGTGTAAATCATGTGGGAATCACGTGGGAATCACATGGGAATCACGTGTCAATCACGTGGGAATCAGGTGTCAATCACGTGGGAATCATGCATCAATCACGTGGGAGTCAAGTGGGAGTCACGTGGAAATCACGTGGGAATCACGTGGTAATCACGTGGAAATCACGTGAGAATCACGTGTGAATCACGTGTCAGTCACATGGGAATCACATGGGAATCACTTGTCAATCAGGTGGGAATCACGTGGGAATCACGTGGGAATCATGTGGAAATCACGTGTCAATCACGTGGGAATCACGTGGGAATCACGTGGAAGTCACGTGTCAATCATGTGGGAATCAGGTGGGAATCATGTGTCAATAGTGCGAATCACGTGGGAATCACCTGTCATTCACGTGGTAATCACGTGGCAATCAAGTGCTAATCACGTGTCAATCACTTGGAAATCACTTGGGAATCTCATGTCCATCAAGTGTTAATCACGTGGGAATCACGTGGGAATCACGTGTCAATCACGTGGGAATCATTTGGGAATCACAAGAGAATCACGTGGGAATCACGTGTCAGTCACATGGGTATCACGTGGGAAACACGTGGGAATCACGTGTCAATCACGTGGGAATCACGTGGGAATCACGTGTCAATCACGTAGTAATCACGGGGGAATCACGTAGGAATCACGTGGGAATCATCTGGGAATCACCTGACAATCATTAGAGAATCACGTGGGAATCACGTGTCAATAACGTAGGAATCACTTGGGAATCACATGGGAATCACGTGTCAATCACGTGGGAATCCCCGGGAATCACGTGTCAATCTCGTGGGAATCACTTGGGAATCACGTGGGAATCACTTGGGAATCACGTGTCAGTCACGTGGGAATCACGTGGGAATGACGTGGGAATCACATGGGAATCACGTGTCAATATCGTGGGAATCACGTGGGAATCACGTGTCATTCACGTGGGAATCACGTGTAAATCACATAGGAATAACATGGGAGTCAGTTGGGAATCACATGTCAATCAGGTGGGAATCACGTGGGAATCACGTGAGAATCACGTGGCAATCACTTGTCAATCACGTGGGTATCACGTGGGAATCACGTGGGAATCATGTGGGAATCACGTGTCAATTACGAGGGAATCACGTGGGAATCACGTGTCAATCACGTGGGAATCACGTGGGAATCCCATGAGAATCACGTGTCAATCACGTGGGAATCACGTGTTAATCACGTGGGAGTCTCGTGGGAATCACGTGGAAATCATGTGTCAATCCCGTGGGATTCACCTGGGAGTCACATGTCAATAACGTGGGAATCACGTAGGAATCACGTGGGAATCACGTGGGAATCACGTGGGAATCACGTTTCAATCATGTGGGAATCACGTTTAAATCACGTGTCAGTCACGTGGGTATCACGTGGGAATCACGTGGGAATCACGTGTCAACCATGTGGTAGTCACGTGGGAATCACCTGTCAGTCACGTGGGAATCCCTTGGGAGTCACGTGGGAATCACGTGGAAATCTCGTGTCAATCACGGGGAAATCACGTGGGAATCACTTGTCAATCACGTGGGCATCACGTGGGAATCACGAGGGAATCATTTGGGAATCACGTGTCAACCACGTGGGAATCACGTGGGAATCACGTTTGAATCACCTGGCAATCACGTGGGAATCACCTGGGAATCACGTGGGAATCACGTGTGAATCACGTGTCAGTCACCTGGGTATCACGTGGGAATCACCTGGGAAGCACGTGGGAATCACGTGTGAATCACGTGTCAGTCACCTGGGTATCACGTGGGAATCACGCGGGAATCACGTGTCAATCACGTGGGAATCAAATGTCAATCACGTGGGAATCACGTAGCTATCACGTGTCAGTCACATCGGAATCACGTGGCAATCACGTGGGAATCACGTGGCAATCACGTGGGAATGACGTGGCAATCATTTGGGAATCACGTGGGAATCACGTGTCAATCACGTCGGAATCACATGGGAATCACGTGGGAATGACGTGTCAATAACGTGGGAATCACGTGGAAATAACGTGGAAAACACGTGCTAATCACGTGGGAATCACGTGTCAATCACGTGGGAATCACGTGGGAATCCCGTGGGAAGAATCATATGTCAATCTCGTGGGAATCACGTGGTAATCACGTGGGAATCACGTCGGAATCACATGGGAATCACGTGGGAATGACGTGTCAATAACGTGGGAATCACGTGGGAATAACGTGGAAAACACGTACTAATCACGTGGGAATCACGTGTCAGTCACCTGGGTATCACGTGGGAATCACGCGGGAATCACGTGTAAATCACGTGGGAATCACATGGGAATCACGTGGGAATGACGTGGCAATCATTTGGGAATCACGTGGGAATCACGTGTCAAGCACGTCGGAATCACATGGGAATCACGTGGGAATGACGTGTCAATAACGTGGGAATCACGTGGTAATAACGTGGAAAACACGTGCTAATCACGTGGGAATCACGTGTCAATCACGTGGGAATCACGTGGGAATCTCGTGGGAATCATATGTCAATCTCGTGGGAATCACGTAGTAATCACGTGTCAATCACGTCAGAATCACATGGGAATCACGTGGGAATGACGTGTCAATAACGTGGGAATCACGTGGGAATAACGTGGAAAACACGTGCTAATCACGTGGGAATCACGTGTCAATCACGTGGGAATCACCTGGGAATCCCGTGGGAATCATATGTCAATCTCGTGGGAATCACGTGGTAATCACGTGGGAATCACGTGTCAATCACGTGGGAGTCACGTGGGAATAACGTGGCAATCACGTGGGACTCACGTGGGAATCACGTAGAAATCAAATGTCAATCACGTGGGAATCACGTAGCTATCACGTGTCAATCACATGGGAATCACGTGGGAATCACATGTCAATCACGAGGGAATCACCTGGGAATCACGTGGGAATCACGTGTCAATCATGAGAGGATCACATGTCAATCACATGGGCATCACGAGGGCATCACGAGGGAATCATGTGGGAATCACGTGGGACTCACGTGGATATCACGTGTCAATCACGTGATCATCACGTGGGGATCACGTGGGAATCATTTGGGAATCACGTGTCAATCACGTTGGAATCACGTGGGAACCACGTGGGAATTACGTGAGAATCACCTGGGAATCACGTGACAATCACATGTGAATCACGAGGGAATCACTTAGGAATCACGTGTCAATCACGTGGGAATCACGTGGGCATCCCGAGAGAATGACGTGACAATCATTTGGGAATAACTTGGGAGTCACGTGCGAGTTAAGTGGGAATCACGTGTCAATCACGTGGGAATCACGTGGAATCACTTGTCAATCACGTGGGAATCACTTGGGAATCTCGTGGGAATCACGTGTCAATCATGTGGGAATCACGTGTCAATCACGTGGGAATCACGTGGAAATCACGTGTCAATCACGTGGGAATCACGAGGGAATCACGTGTCAATCACGTGGGAATCACGTGGGAATCACGTGTCAAACACGTGGGAATCACGTGGGAATCACGTGGAATTCACGTGGGAATCACGTGTCAATCACGTGGGAATCACATGGGAATCTCGTGGGAATCACGTGTCAATCACGTGGGAATCATGTGACAATCACGTGGGAATCACGTGTCAATCACATGTCAATCACGTGGGAATCACGTATGAATCACGTGGGAATCACGTGGGAATCAAGTGTGAATCACATGAAAATCACGTGGGAATCACGTGGGAATGACGTGTCAATCACGTGGGAATCACGTGAGAATCACGTGGGAATCACATGGGAATCAAGTGTGAATCACGTGAAAATCACGTGGGAATCACGGGGGAATCACGTGTCAATCACGTGGGAAACACTTGGGAATCACGTGGGAATCACGTGTCATTCACGTGGGAATCACGTGGGAATCACGTGTCAATCAAGTGGGAATCACGTGGGAATCACGTGGAATCACGTGTCAATCACATGTGAATCACAAGGGAGTCACGTGGGAATCACTTGGGAATCACGTGTCAATCACGTTGGAATCACGTGGAATCACGTGTCAATTACGTGGGAATCACCTGGGAATCACGTGAGAATCACATGGGAAACATGTGTCAATCAAGTGGGAATCACGTGGGAATCATGTGGGAATCATGTGGGAAACATGTGTCAATCAAGTGGGAATCACGTGGGAATCTCGGGGGAATCACGTGGGAATCACGTGTCAATCACATGGGAATCACGTGGGAATAATGTGGCAATCACGTGGGAATCACGTGGGAACCTTGCATCAATCACCTGGGAATCACGTGGGAGTCAGGTGGGAATCACGTGGGAATCACGTGGGAGTCACGTAGGAATCACGTGTCAATCACGTGGGAATCATATGGGAATCACGTGTCAATCACGTGGAATCATGTGGGAATCGCGAGGGTATCACGTGGGAATCACGTGGGAATCACGTGTCAATCAAGTGGGAATCACGTGGGAATCACGTGGGAATCACGTGGAATCACGTGTCAATTACGAGGGAATCACGTGGGAATCCCATGAGAATCACGTGTCAATCACGTGGGAATCACGTGGTAATCACGTGGGAGTCTCGTGGGAATCACGTGTCAATTACGAGGGAATCACGTGGGAATCACGTGTCAATCACGTGGGAATCACGTGGGAATCACGTGGGAATCACGTGGAATCACGTGTCAATTACGAGGGAATCACGTGGGAATACCATGAGAATCACGTGTCAATCACGTGGGTATCACGTGGGAATCACGTGGGAATCATGTGGGAATCACGTGTCAATTACGAGGGAATCACGTGGGAATCACGTGTCAATCACGTGGGAATCACGTGGGAATCCCATGAGAATCACGTGTCAATCACGTGGGAATCACATGGGAATCACGTGGGAGTCTCGTGGGAGTCACGTGGAAATCATGTGTCAATCCCGTGGGATTCACCTGGGAGTCACATGTCAATAACGTGGGAATCACGTAGGAATCACGTGGGAATCACGTGGGAATCACGTTTCAATCATGTGGGAATCACGTGGAAATCACGTGTCAGTCACGTGGGTATCACGTGGGAATCACGTGGGAATCACGTGTCAACCATGTGGGAGTCACGTTGGAATCACCCGGCAATCACGTGGGAATCACGTGGGAGTCACGTGGGAATCACGTGGGAATAACGTGTCAATCACGTGGGAATCACGTGGGAATCACGTTTCAATCACGAGGGAATCACTTGGGAATCACGTGGTAATCACGTGTCATTCACGTGGGAGTCACGTGGGAATCACCTGTCAATCACGTGGGAATCCCTTGGGAGTCACGTGGGAATCACGTGGAAATCTCGTGTCAATCACGGGGAATTCACGTGGGAATCACTTGTCAATCACGTGGGCATCACGTGGGAATCACGAGGGAATCATTTGGGAATCACGTGTCAACCACGTGGGAATCACGTGGGAATCACGTTTGAATCACCTGGAAACCACGTGGGAATCACCTGGGAATCACGTGGGAATCACGTGTGAATCACGTGTCAGTCACCTGGGTATCACGTGGGAATCACCTGGGAAGCACGTGGGAATCACGTGTGAATCACGTGTCAGTCACCTGGGTATCACGTGGGAATCACGCGGGAATCACGTGTCAATCACGTGGGAATCAAATGTCAATCACGTGGGAATCACGTAGCTATCACGTGTCAATCACATCGGAATCACGTGGCAATCACGTGGGAATCACGTGGCAATCACGTGGGAATCACATGGGAATCACGTGGGAATGACGTGGCAATCATTTGGGAATCACGTGGGAATCACGTGTCAATCACGTCAGAATCACATGGGAATCACATGGGAATGACGTGTCAATAACGTGGGAATCACGTGGGAATAACGTGGAAAACACGTGCTAATCACGTGGGAATCACGTGTCAATCACGTGGGAATCACGTGGGAATCCCGTGGGAATCATATGTCAATCTCGTGGGAATCACGTGGTAATCACGTGGGAATCACATCGGAATCACATGGGAATCACGTGGGAATGACGTGTCAATAACGTGGGAATCACGTGGGAATAATGTGGGAATCATATGTCATTCTCGTGGGAATCACGTGGTAATCACGTGGGAATCACGTCGGAATCACATGGGAATCACGTGGGAATGACGTGTCAATAACGTGGGAATCACGTGGGAATAACGTGGAAAACACGTGCTAATCACGTGGGAATCACGTGTCAGTCACCTGGGTATCACGTGGGAATCACGCGGGAATCACGTGTCAATCACGTGGGAATCACATGGGAATCACGTGGGAATGACGTGGCAATCATTTGGGATTCACGTGGGAATCACGTGTCAAGCACGTCGGAATCACATGGGAATCACGTGGGAATGACGTGTCAATAACGTGGGAATCACGTGGGAATAACGTGGAAAACACGTGCTAATCACGTGGGAATCACGTGTCAATCACGTGGGAATCACATGGGAATCTCGTGGGAATCATATGTCAATCTCGTGGGAATCACGTGGTAATCACGTGTCAATCACGTCAGAATCACATGGGAATCACGTGGGAATGACGTGTCAATAACGTGGCAATCACGTGGGAATAACGTGGAAAACACGTGCTAATCACGTGGGAATCACGTGTCAATCACGTGGGAATCACGTGGGAATCCCGTGGGAATCATATGTCAATCTCGTGGGAATCACGTGGTAATCACGTGGGAATCACGTGTCAATCACGTGGGAGTCACGTGGGAATAACGTGGCAATCACGTGGGACTCACGTGGGAATCACGTAGAAATCAAATGTCAATCACGTGGGAATCACGTAGCTATCACGTGTCAATCACATGGGAATCACGTGGGAATCACATGTCAATCACGAGGGAATCACCTGGGAATCACGTGGGAATCACGTGTCAATCATGAGAGGATCACGTGTCAATCACATGGGCATCACGTGGGCATCACGAGGGAATCATGTGGGAATCACGTGGGACTCACGTGGATATCACGTGTGAATCACGTGATCATCACGTGGGGATCACGTAGGAATCATTTGGGAATCACGTGTCAATCACGTTGGAATCACGTGGGAACCACGTGGGAATTACGTGGGAATCACGTGACAATCACATGTGAATCACGAGGGAATCACTTAGGAATCACGTGTCAATCACGTGGGAATCACGTGGGCATCCCGAGAGAATGACGTGACAATCATTTGGGAATAACTTGGGAGTCACGTGCGAGTTAAGTGGGAATCACGTGTCAATCACGTGGGAATCACGTGGAATCACGTGTCAATCACGTGGGAATCACTTGGGAATCTCGTGGGAATCACGTGTCAATCATGTGGGAATCACGTGTCAATCACGTGGGAATCACGTGGAAATCACGTGTCAATCACGTGGGAATCACGAGGGAATCACGTGTCAAACACGTGGGAATCACGTGGGAATCACGTGGAATTCACGTGGGAATCACGTGTCAATCACGTGCGAATCACATGGGAATCTCGTGGGAATCACGTGTCAATCACGTGGGAATCACGTGACAATCACGTGAGAATCACGTGTCAATCACGTGTCAATCACGTGGGAATCACGTATGAATCACGTGGGAATCACGTGGGAATCAAGTGTGAATCACATGAAAATCACGTGGGAATCACGTGGGAATGACGTGTCAATCACGTGGGAATCACGTGAGAATCACGTGGGAATCACGTGGGAATCAAGTGTGAATCACGTGAAAATCACGTGGGAATCACGGGGGAATCACGTGTCAATCACGTGGGAAACACGTGGGAATCACGTGGGAATCACGTGTCATTCACGTGGGAATCACGTGGGAATCACGTGTCAATCAAGGGGAATCACGTGGGAATCACGTGGGAATCACGTGGAATCACGTGTCAATCACATGTGAATCACAAGGGAGTCACGTGGGAATCACTTGGGAATCACGTGTCAATCACGTTGGAATCACGTGGAATCACGTGTCAATTACGTGGGAATCACCTGGGAATCACGTGAGAATCACATGGGAAACATGTGTCAATCAAGTGGGAATCACGTGGGAATCATGTGGGAATCATGTGGGAAACATGTGTCAATCAAGTGGGAATCACGTGGGAATCACGTGGGAATCACGTGGGAAACACGTGGGAATCACTTGAGAATCACGTGTCATTCACGTGGGAATCTCGTGGGAATCACGTGGGAATCACGTGTCAATCACGTGGGAATCACGTGGGAATAATGTGGCAATCACGTGGGAATCACGTGGGAACCTTGCATCAATCACCTGGGAATCACGTGGGAGTCACGTGGGAATCACGTGGGAATCACGTGGGAGTCACGTAGGAATCATGTGTCAATCACGTGGGAATCACATGGGAATCACGTGTCAATCACGTGGAATCACGTGGGAATCGCGAGGGTATCACGTGGGAATCACGTGGGAATCACGTGTCAATCAAGTGGGAATCACGTGGGAATCACGTGGGAATCACGTGGAATCACGTGTCAATCACATGTGAATCACAAGGGAGTCACGTGGGAATCACTTGGGAGTCACGTGTCAATCACGTTGGAATCACGTGGAATCACGTGTCAATTACGTGGGAATCACCTGGGAATCACGTGAGAATCACATGGGAAACATGTGTCAATCAAGTGGGAATCACGTGGGAATCATGTTGGAATCACGTGTCAATCACGTGTAAATCATGTGGGAATCACGTGGGAATCACATGGGAATCACGTGTCAATCACGTGGGAATCACGTGTCAATCACGTGGGAATCATGCATCAATCACGTGGGAGTCAAGTGGGAGTCACGTGGAAATCACGTGGGAATCACGTGGGAATAATGTGGCAATCACGTGAGAATCACGTGTTAATCACGTGTCAGTCACATGGGAATCACATGGGAATCACTTGTCAATCAGGTGGGAATCACGTGGGAATCACGTGGGAATCATGTGGAAATCACGTGTCAATCACGTGGGAATCACGTGGGAATCACGTGGAAGTCACGTGTCAATCATGTGGGAATCAGGTGGGAATCATGTGTCAATAGTGCGAATCACGTGGGAATCACCTGTCATTCACGTGGTAATCACGTGGCAATCAAGTGCTAATCACGTGTCAATCACTTGGAAATCACTTGGGAATCTCATGTCCATCAAGTGTTAATCACGTGGAAATCACGTGGGAATCACGTGTCAATCACGTGGGAATCATTTGGGAATCACAAGAGAATGACGTGGGAATCACGTGTCAGTCACATGGGTATCACGTGGGAAACACGTGGGAATCACGTGTCAATCACGTGGGAATCACGTGGGAATCACGTGTCAATCACGTAGTAATCACGGGGGAATCACGTAGGAATCACGTGGGAATCATCTGGGAATCACCTGACAATCATTAGAGAATCACGTGGGAATCACGTGTCAATAACGTAGGAATCACTTGGGAATCACATGGGAATCACGTGTCAATCACGTGGGAATCCCCGGGAATCACGTGTCAATCTCGTGGGAATCACTTGGGAATCACGTGGGAATCACTTGGGAATCACGTGTCAGTCACGTGGGAATCACGTGGGAATGACGTGGGAATCACATGGGAATCACGTGTCAATATCGTGGGAATCACGTGGGAATCACGTGTCATTCACGTGGGAATCACGTGTAAATCACATAGGAATAACATGGGAGTCAGTTGGGAATCACATGTCAATCAGGTGGGAATCACGTGGGAATCACGTGAGAATCACGTGGCAATCACTTGTCAATCACGTGGGTATCACGTGGGAATCACGTGGGAATCATGTGGGAATCACGTGTCAATTACGAGGGAATCACGTGGGAATCACGTGTCAATCACGTGGGAATCACGTGGGAATCCCATGAGAATCACGTGTCAATCACGTGGGAATCACGTGGTAATCACGTGGGAGTCTCGTGGGAATCACGTGGAAATCATGTGTCAATCCCGTGGGATTCACCTGGGAGTCATATGTCAATAACGTGGGAATCACGTAGGAATCACGTGGGAATCACGTGGGAATCACGTGGGAATCACGTTTCAATCATGTGGGAATCACGTTTAAATCACGTGTCAGTCACGTGGGTATCACGTGGGAATCACGTGGGAATCACGTGTCAACCATGTGGGGGTCACGTAGGAATCACCTGTCAGTCACGTGGGAATCCCTTGGGAGTCACGTGGGAATCACGTGGAAATCTCGTGTCAATCATGGGGAAATCACGTGGGAATCACTTGTCAATCACGTGGGCATCACGTGGGAATCACGAGGGAATCATTTGGGAATCACGTGTCAACCACGTGGGAATCACGTGGGAATCACGTTTGAATCACCTGGCAATCACGTGGGAATCACCTGGGAATCACGTGGGAATCACGTGTGAATCACGTGTCAGTCACCTGGGTATCACGTGGGAATCACCTGGGAAGCACGTGGGAATCACGTGTGAATCACGTGTCAGTCACCTGGGTATCACGTGGGAATCACGCGGGAATCACGTGTCAATCACGTGGGAATCAAATGTCAATCACGTGAGAATCACGTAGCTATCACGTGTCAGTCACATCGGAATCACGTGGCAATCACGTGGGAATCACGTGGCAATCACGTGGGAATCACATGGGAATCACATGGGAATGACGTGGCAATCATTTGGGAATCACGTGGGAATCACGTGTCAATCACGTCGGAATCACATGGGAATCACGTGGGAATGACGTGTCAATAACGTGGGAATCACGTGGGAATAACGTGGAAAACACGTGCTAATCACGTGGGAATCACGTGTCAATCACGAGGGAATCACGTGGGAATCCCGTGGGAATCATATGTCAATCTCGTGGGAATCACGTGGTAATCACGTGGGAATCACGTCGGAATCACATGGGAATCACGTGGGAATGACGTGTCAATAACGTGGGAATCACGTGGGAATAACGTGGAAAACACGTGCTAATCACGTGGGAATCACGTGTCAATCACGTGGGAATCACGTGGGAATCTCGTGGGAATCATATGTCAATCTCGTGGGAATCACGTGGTAATCACGTGTCAATCACGTCAGAATCACATGGGAATCACGTGGGAATGACGTGTCAATAACGTGGGAATCACGTGGGAATAACGTGGAAAACACGTGCTAATCACGTGGGAATCACGTGTCAATCACATGGGAATCACCTGGGAATCCCGTGGGAATCATATGTCAATCTCGTGGGAATCACGTGGTAATCACGTGGGAATCACGTGTCAATCACGTGGGAGTCACGTGGGAATAACGTGGCAATCACGTGGGACTTACGTAGGAATCACGTAGAAATCAAATGTCAATCACGTGGGAATCACGTAGCTATCACGTGTCAATCACATGGGAATCACGTGGGAATCACATGTCAATCACGAAGGAATCACCTGGGAATCACGTGGGAATCACGTGTCAGTCATGAGAGGATCACGTGTCAATCACATGGGCATCACGTGGGCATCACGAGGGAATCATGTGGGAATCACGTGGGACTCACGTAGATATCACGTGTCAATCACGTGATCATCACGTGGGGATCACGTGGGAATCATTTGGGAATCACGTGTCAATCACGTTGGAATCACGTGGGAACCACGTGGGAATTACGTGAGAATCACCTGGGAATCACGTGACAATCACATGTGAATCACGAGGGAATCACTTAGGAATCACGTGTCAATCACGTGGGAATCACGTGGGCATCCCGAGAGAATGACGTGACAATCATTTGGGAATAACTTGGGAGTCACGTGCGAGTTAAGTGGGAATCACGTGTCAATCACGTGGGAATCACGTGGAATCACTTGTCAATCACGTGGGAATCACTTGGGAATCTCGTGGGAATCACGTGTCAATCATGTGGGAATCACGTGTCAATCACGTGGCAATCACGAGGAAATCACGTGTCAATCACGTGGGAATCACGAGGGAATCACGTGTCAATCACGTGTGAATCACGTGGGAATCACGTGTCAAACACGTGGGAATCACGTGGGAATCACGTGGAATTCACGTGGGAATCACGTGTCAATCACGTGGGAATCACATGGGAATCTCGTGGGAATCACGTGTCAATCACGTGGGAATCACGTGACAATCACGTGGGAATCACGTGTCAATCACGTGTCAATCACGTGGGAATCACGTATGAATCACGTGGGAATCACGTGGGAATCAAGTGTGAATCACATGAAAATCACGTGGGAATCACGTGGGAATGACGTGTCAATCACGTGGGAATCACGTGAGAATCACGTGGGAATCACATGGGAATCAAGTGTGAATCACGTGAAAATCACGTGGGAATCACGGGGGAATCACGTGTCAATCACGTGGGAAACACGTGGGAATCACGTGGGAATCACGTGTCATTCACGTGGGAATCACGTGGGAATCACGTGTCAATCAAGTGGGAATCACGTGGGAATCACGTGGGAATCACGTGGAATCACGTGTCAATCACATGTGAATCACAAGGGAGTCACGTGGGAATCACTTGGGAATCACGTTTCAATCACGTTGGAATCACGTGGAATCACGTGTCAATTACGTGGGAATCACCTGGGAATCACGTGAGAATCACATGGGAAACATGTGTCAATCAAGTGGGAATCACGTGGGAATCATGTGGGAATCATGTGGGAAACATGTGTCAATCAAGTGGGAATCACGTGGGAATCACGTGGGAATCACGTGGGAAACACGTGGGAATCACTTGAGAATCACGTGTCATTCACGTGGGAATCTCGGGGGAATCACGTGGGAATCACGTGTCAATCACGTGGGAATCACGTGGGAATAATGTGGCAATCACGTGGGAATCACGTGGGAACCTTGCATCAATCACCTGGGAATCACGTGGGAGTCAGGTGGGAATCACGTGGGAATCACGTGGGAGTCACGTAGGAATCACGTGTCAATCACGTGGGAATCATATGGGAATCACGTGTCAATCACGTGGAATCATGTGGGAATCGCGAGGGTATCACGTGGGAATCACGTGGGAATCACGTGTCAATCAAGTGGGAATCACGTGGGAATCACGTGGGAATCACGTGGAATCACGTGTCAATTACGAGGGAATCACGTGGGAATCCCATGAGAATCACGTGTCAATCACGTGGGAATCACGTGGTAATCACGTGGGAGTCTCGTGGGAATCACGTGTCAATTACGAGGGAATCACGTGGGAATCACGTGTCAATCACGTGGGAATCACGTGGGAATCACGTGGGAATCACGTGGAATCACGTGTCAATTACGAGGGATCACGTGGGAATACCATGAGAATCACGTGTCAATCACGTGGGTATCACGTGGGAATCACGTGGGAATCATGTGGGAATCACGTGTCAATTACGAGGGAATCACGTGGGAATCACGTGTCAATCACGTGGGAATCACGTGGGAATCCCATGAGAATCACGTGTCAATTACATGGGAATCACGTGGTAATCACGTGGGAGTCTCGTGGGAATCACGTGGAAATCATGTGTCAATCCCGTGGGATTCACCTGGGAGTCACATGTCAATAACGTGGGAATCACGTAGGAATCACGTGGGAATCACGTGGCAATCACGTTTCAATCATGTGGGAATCACGTGGAAATCACGTGTCAGTCACGTGGGTATCACGTGGGAATCACGTGGGAATCACGTGTCAACCATGTGGGAGTCACGTTGGAATCACCCGGCAATCACGTGGGAATCACGTGGGAGTCACGTGGGAATCACGTGGGAATCACGTGTCAATCACGTGGGAATCACGTGGGAATCACGTTTCAATCACGAGGGAATCACTTGGGAATCACGTGGTAATCACGTGTCATTCACGTGGGAGTCACGTGGGAATCACCTGTCAATCACGTGGGAATCCCTTGGGAGTCACGTGGGAATCACGTGGAAATCTCGTGTCAATCACGGGGAAATCACGTGGGAATCACTTGTCAATCACGTGGGCATCACGTGGGAATCACGAGGGAATCATTTGGGAATCACGTGTCAACCACGTGGGAATCACGTGGGAATCACGTTTAAATCACCTGGAAATCACGTGGGAATCACCTGGGAATCACGTGGGAATCACGTGTGAATCACGTGTCAGTCACCTGGGTATCACGTGGGAATCACCTGGGAAGCACGTGGGAATCACGTGTGAATCACGTGTCAGTCACCTGGGTATCACGTGGGAATCACGCGGGAATCACGTGTCAATCACGTGGGAATCAAATGTCAATCACGTGGGAATCACGTAGCTATCACGTGTCAATCACATCGGAATCACGTGGCAATCACGTGGGAATCACGTGGCAATCACGTGGGAATCACATGGGAATCACGTGGGAATGACATGGCAATCATTTGGGAATCACGTGGGAATCACGTGTCAATCACGTCAGAATCACATGGGAATCACGTGGGAATGACGTGTCAATAACGTGGGAATCACGTGGGAATAACGTGGAAAACACGTGCTAATCACGTGGGAATCACGTGTCAATCACGTGGGAATCACGTGGGAATCCCGTGGGAATCATATGTCAATCTCGTGGGAATCACGTGGTAATCACGTGGGAATCACATCGGAATCACATGGGAATCACGTGGGAATGACGTGTCAATAACGTGGGAATCACGTGGGAATAATGTGGGAATCATATGTCATTCTCGTGGGAATCACGTGGTAATCACGTGGGAATCACGTCGGAATCACATGGGAATCACGTGGGAATGACGTGTCAATAACGTGGGAATCACGTGGGAATAACGTGGAAAACACGTGCTAATCACGTGGGAATCACGTGTCAGTCACCTGGGTATCACGTGGGAATCACGCGGGAATCACGTGTCAATCTCGTGGGAATCACATGGGAATCACGTGGGAATGACGTGGCAATCATTTGGGATTCACGTGGGAATCACGTGTCAAGCACGTCGGAATCACATGGGAATCACGTGGGAATGATGTGTCAATAACGTGGGAATCACGTGGGAATAACGTGGAAAACACGTGCTAATCACGTGGGAATCACGTGTCAATCACGTGGGAATCACATGGGAATCTCGTGGGAATCATATGTCAATCTCGTGGGAATCACGTGGTAATCACGTGTCAATCACGTCAGAATCACATGGGAATCACGTGGGAATGACGTGTCAATAACGTGGGAATCACGTGGGAATAACGTGGAAAACACGTGCTAATCACGTGGTAATCACGTGTCAATCACGTGGGAATCACGTGGGAATCCCGTGGGAATCATATGTCAATCTCGTGGGAATCACGTGGTAATCACGTGGGAATCACGTGTCAATCACGTGGGAGTCACGTGGGAATAACGTGGAAATCACGTGGGACTCACGTGGGAATCACGTAGAAATCAAATGTCAATCACGTGGGAATCACGTAGCTATCACGTGTCAATCACATGGGAATCACGTGGGAATCACATGTCAATCACGAGGGAATCACCTGGGAATCACGTGGGAATCACGTGTCAATCATGAGAGGATCACGTGTCAATCACATGGGCATCACGTGGGCATCACGAGGGAATCATGTGGGAATCACGTGGGACTCACGTGGATATCACGTGTGAATCACGTGATCATCACGTGGGGATCACGTGGGAATCATTTGGGAATCACGTGTCAATCACGTTGGAATCACGTGGGAACCACGTGGGAATTACGTGGGAATCACGTGACAATCACATGTGAATCACGAGGGAATCACTTAGGAATCACGTGTCAATCACGTGGGAATCACGTGGGCATCCCGAGAGAATGACGTGACAATGATTTGGGAATAACTTGGGAGTCACGTGCGAGTTAAGTGGGAATCACGTGTCAATCACGTGGGAATCACGTGGAATCACGTGTCAATCACATGGGAATCACTTGGGAATCTCGTGGGAATCACGTGTCAATCATGTGGGAATCACGTGTCAATCACGTGGGAATCACGTGGAAATCACGTGTCAATCACGTGGGAATCACGAGGGAATCACGTGTCAATCACGTGGGAATCACGTGGGAATCACGTGTCAAACACGTGGGAATCACGTGGGAATCACGTGGAATTCACGTGGGAATCACGTGTCAATCACGTGCGAATCACATGGGAATCTCGTGGGAATCACGTGTCAATCACGTGGGAATCACGTGACAATCACGTGGGAATCACGTGTCAATCACGTGTCAATCACGTGGGAATCACGTATGAATCACGTGGGAATCACGTGGGAATAAAGTGTGAATCACATGAAAATCACGTGGGAATCACGTGGGAATGACGTGTCAATCACGTGGGAATCACGTGAGAATCACGTGGGAATCACGTGGGAATCAAGTGTGAATCACGTGAAAATCAGGTGGGAATCACGGGGGAATCACGTGTCAATCACGTGGGAAACACGTGGGAATCACGTGTCAATCAAGTGGGAATCAAGTGTGAATCACGTGAAAATCACGTGGGAATCACGGGGGAATCACGTGTCAATCACGTGGGAAACACGTGGGAATCACGTGGGAATCACGTGTCATTCACGTGGGAATCACGTGGCATTCACGTGAAAATCACGTGGGAATCACGGGGGAATCACGTGTCAATCACCTGTCAATCATGTGTGAATCACGTGGGAATCACGTGTCAAACACGTGGGAATCACGTGGGAATCACGTGGAATTCACGTGGGAATCACGTGTCAATCACGTGCGAATCACATGGGAATCTCGTGGGAATCACGTGTCAATCACGTGGGAATCACGTGACAATCACGTGGGAATCACGTGTCAATCACGTGTCAATCACGTGGGAATCACGTATGAATCACGTGGGAATCACGTGGGAATCAAGTGTGAATCACATGAAAATCACGTGGGAATCACGTGGGAATGACGTGTCAATCACGTGGGAATCACGTGAGAATCACGTGGGAATCACGTGGGAATCAAGTGTGAATCACGTGAAAATCACGTGGGAATCACGGGGGAATCACGTGTCAATCACGTGGGAAACACGTGGGAATCACGTGGGAATCACGTGTCATTCACGTGGGAATCACGTGGGAATCACGTGTCAATCAAGAGGGAATCAAGTGTGAATCACGTGAAAATCACGTGGGAATCACGGGGGAATCACGTGTCAATCACGTGGGAAACACGTGGGAATCACGTGGGAATCACGTGTCATTCACGTGGGAATCACGTGGGAATCACGTGTCAATCAAGTGGGAATCACGTGGGAATCACGTGGGAATCACGTGGAATCACGTGTCATTCACATGTGAATCACAAGGGAGTCACGTGGGAATCACTTGGGAATCACGTGTCAATCACGTTGGAATCACGTGGAATCACGTGTCAATTACGTGGGAATCACCTGGGAATCACGTGAGAATCACATGGGAAACATGTGTCAATCAAGTGGGAATCACGTGGGAATCATGTGGGAATCATGTGGGAAACATGTGTCAATCAAGTGGGAATCACGTGGGAATCACGTGGGAATCACGTGGGAAACACGTGGGAATCACTTGAGAATCACGTGTCATTCACGTGGGAATCTCGTGGGAATCACGTGGAAATCACGTGTCAATCACGTGGGAATCACGTGGGAATAATGTGGCAATCACGTGGGAATCACGTGGGAACCTTGTATCAATCACCTGGGAATCACGTGGGAGTCACGTGGGAATCACGTGGGAATCACGTGGGAGTCACGTAGGAATCATGTGTCAATCACGTGGGAATCACATGGGAATCACGTGTCAATCACGTGGAATCACGTGGGAATCGCGAGCGTATCACGTGGGAATCACGTGGGAATCACGTGTCAATCAAGTGGGAATCACGTGGGAATCACGTGGGAATCACGTGGAATCACGTGTCAATCACATGTGAATCACAAAGGAGTCACGTGGGAATCACTTGGGAGTCACGTGTCAATCACGTTGGAATCACGTGGAATCACGTGTCAATTACGTGGGAATCACCTGGGAATCACGTGAGAATCACATGGGAAACATGTGTCAATCAAGTGGGAATCACGTGGGAATCATGTGGGAATCATGTGGGAAACATGTGTCAATCAAGTGGGAATCACGTGAGAATCACGTGGGAATCACGTGGGAAACACGTGGGAATCACTTGAGAATCACGTGTCATTCACGTGGGAATCTCGTGGGAATCACATGGGAATCACCTGTCAATCACGTGGAATCACGTGGGAATCGCGAGGGTATCACGTGGGAATACGTGGAATCACGTGAAAATTACGTGGGAATAACGTGTCAATCAATTGGGAATCACGTGGGAATCACATGTAAATCACGTGGGAATCACTTGGGAATCATGTGTCAATCACGTTGGAATCACGTGGGAATCACGTTGGAATCACTTTGCAATCACGTGGGAATCACGTGTCAATCACGTGGGAATCACGGGGGAATCACGTGTCAGTCACGTGGGAAACACGTGGGAATCACGTGGGAATCACGTGGGAATCACGTGTCAATCAAGTGGGAATCACGTGGGAATCACGAGGGAATCACGTGGAATCACGTGTCAATCACATGTGAATCACAAGGGAGTCACCTGGGAATCCCTTGGGAATCACGTGTCAATCACGTTGGAATCACGTGGGAATCACGTGTCAATTACGTGGGAATCACCTGGGAATCACGTGAGAAGCACGTGGGAAACATGTGTCAATCAAGTGGGAATCACGTGGGAATCACGAGGGAATCACGTGGGAAACATGTGTCAATCAAGTGGGAATCACGTGGGAATCACGTGGGAATGACGTGGGAAACACGTGGGAATCACTTGGGAATCACGTGTCTTTCACGTAGGAATCACGTGGGAATCACGTGGGACTCACGTGTCAATCACGTGGGAATCACGTGGGAATAACGTGGCAATCACGTGGGAATCACGTGGGACCCTTGCATCAATCACCTGGGAATCACGTGGGATTCACGTGGGAATCACGTGGGAATCACGTGGGATTCACGTAGGAATCACGTGTCAATCATGTCAATCTCCTGGGAATCACGAGGGAATCACTTGGGAATCACGTGGGAATCACGTGGAAATTACGAGGGAACCCCGTGTAAATCACGTGGGAATCACGTGGGAATCACGTGTCAATCACGTCGGAATCACGTGGGAATAACGTGGAAATCACGTGGCACTCACGTGGGAATCACGTAGAAATCAAATGTCAATCACGTGGGAATCACGTGGGAATCACGTGGAAATCACGTGTCAATCACGTGGGAATCACGTGTCAATCACGTGGGAATCACGTGGGAATCACATGTAAAACTAGAGGGAATCACCTGGGAATCACGTTGGAATCACGTGTCAATCACGAGGGAATCACGTGTCAATCATGTGGGCATCAGGTGGGCATCACGAGGGAATCACGTGGGAATCACGTGCGAATCACGTGTCAATCACGTGGGATTCACGTGTCAATCACGTGGAAATAACGTGGGAATGACGTGGGAATCACGTGTCATTCACGTGGGAATCACGTGCATATCATGTGTCAATCACCTGATAATCACGTGGGAATCCCGTGGGAATCATTTGGGAATCACGTGTAAATCACGTGGTAATCACGTGGGAATCACGTGTCAATCACGTGGGAATCACGTGGAAATCACGTGTCAATCACGTGGGAATCACGAGCGAATCACGTGTCAATCAGTTGGGAATTACGAGGAATCACGTGTCAATCACGTGGGACTCACGTGGAAATAACGAGGAAATCCCGTGGTAATCACGTGGGAATCACGTGGGAATCACGTGTCATTCACGTGGGAATCACGTGGGAATCACGTGTCTATCACGTGGGAATCACGTGAAATCACGTGTCAATCACATGTGAATCACAAGGGAGTCACGTGTGAATCACTTGGGAATCACGTGTCAATCACGTTGGAATCACGTGGGAATCACGTGTCAATCACGTGGGAATCACGTTGGAATTACGTTGCAATCACGTGGGAATCACGTGGCAATCACGTGGGAATCACATGGCAATCACGTGGGAATCACGTGTCAATCACGTGGGAATCACGTGGGAATCACGTGTCATTCACGTGGGAATCACGTGGGAATCAAATGTCAATCACGTGGGAATCATGGGGGAAACACGTGGGAATCACGTGTCAATCACGTGGGAATCACGTGGCAATCACGTGGGAATCACGTGTCATTCAAGTGGGAATCACCTGGGAATCACGTGGGAATCACTTGGTAATCACGTGCGAATCACGTGGGAATCACGTGGGAATCACGTGTCATTCAAGTGAGTATCACGTGGGATTCACGTGTCAATCACGTGGAAATCACGTGTCAATCACGTGGAAATCACGTGTAAATCACGTGGGAATCACGTGTCAATCACGTGGGTATCACGTGGGAATCACGTGGGAGTCATGTGGGAATCACGTGGGAATCACGTATCAATCAGTGGGAATCAGGTGGGAATCACGTTTCAATCACGTGGGAATCACGAGGGAATCACCTGTCAATCACTTGGGAATCACGTGGGAGTGATGTGGGAATCACGTGGGAATGACGAGTCATTCTCGTGGGAATCACGTGGGAATCACGTGTCAATCACGTGGGAATCACGTGGGAATCACTTCTCAATCACGTGCGCATCACGTGGTCATCACGTGGGAATCTCATGGGAATCACGTGGGAATCACGTGTCATTCACGTGGGAATCATGTTGGAATCACGTGTCAATCACGTGTAAATCATGTGGGAATCACGTGGGAATCACATGGGAATCACGTGTCAATCACGTGGGAATCACGTGTCAATCACGTGGGAATCATGCATCAATCACGTGGGAGTCAAGTGGGAGTCACGTGGAAATCACGTGGGAATCACGTGGTAATCACGTGGAAATCACGTGAGAATCACGTGTGAATCACGTGTCAGTCACATGGGAATCACATGGGAATCAATTGTCAATCAGGTGGGAATCACGTGGGAATCACGTGGGAATCATGTGGAAATCACGTGTCAATCACGTGGGAATCACGTGGGAATCACGTGGGAGTCACGTGTCAATCATGTGGGAATCAGGTGGGAATCATGTGTCAATAGTGCGAATCACGTGGGAATCACCTGTCATTCACGTGGTAATCACGTGGCAATCAAGTGCTAATCACGTGTCAATCACTTGGAAATCACTTGGGAATCTCATGTCCATCAAGTGTTAATCACGTGGGAATCACGTGGGAATCACGTGTCAATCACGTGGGAATCATTTGGGAATCACAAGAGAATCACGTGGGAATCACGTGTCAGTCACGTGGGAGTCACGTGGGAATCACGTGTCAATCACGTAGTAATCACGTGGGAATCACGTAGGAATCACGTGGGAATCATCTGGGAATCACCTGATAATCATTAGAGAATCACGTGGGAATCACGGGTCAATAACGTAGGAATCACTTGGGAATCACATGGGAATCACGTGTCAATCACGTGGGAATCCCCGGGAATCACGTGTCAATCTCGTGGGAATCACTTGGGAATCACGTGGGAATCACTTGGGAATCACGTGTCAGTCACGTGGGAATCACGTGGGAATGACGTGGGAATCACATGGGAATCACGTGTCAATATCGTGGGAATCACGTGGGAATCACGTGTCATTCACGTGTGAATCACGTGTAAATCACATAGGAATTACATGGGAGTCAGTTGGGAATCACGTGTCAATCAGGTGGGAATCACGTGGGAATCACGTGAGAATCACGTGGCAATCACTTGTCAATCACGTGGGTATCACGTGGGAATCACGTGGGAATCATGTGGGAATCACGTGTCAATCACGAGGGAATCACGTGGGAATCACGTGTCAATCACGTGGGAATCACGTGGGAATCCCATGAGAATCACGTGTCAATCACGTGGGAATCACGTGGTAATCACGTGGGATTCTCGTGGGAATCACGTGGAAATCATGTGTCAATCCCGTGGGATTCACCTGGGAGTCACATGTCAATAACGTGGGAATCACGTAGGAATCACGTGGGAATCACGTGGGAATCACGTTTCAATCATGTGGGAATTACGTGGAAATCACGTGTCAGTCACGTGGGTATCACGTGGGAATCACGTGGGAATCACGTGTCAACCCTGTGGGAGTCACGTTGGAATCACCCGTCAATCACGTGGGAATCACGTGGGAGTCACGTGGGAATCACGTGGGAATCACGTGTCAATCACGTGGGAATCACGTGGGAATCACGTTTCAATCACGAGGGAATCACTTGGGAATCACGTGGTAATCACGTGTCATTCACGTGGGAGTCACGTGGGAATCACCTGTCAATCACGTGGGAATCCCTTGGGAGTCACGTGGGAATCACGTGGAAATCTCGTGTCAATCACGGGGAAATCACGTGGGAATCACTTGTCAATAACGTGGGCATCACGTGGGAATCACGAGGGAATCATTTGGGAATCACGTGTCAACCACGTGGGAATCACGTGGGAATCACGTTTGAATCACCTGGCAATCACGTGGGAATCACCTGGGAATCACGTGGGAATGACGTGTGAATCACGTGTCAGTCACCTGGGTATCACGTGGGAATCACCTGGGAAGCACGTGGGAATCACGTGTGAATCACGTGTCAGTCACCTGGGTATCACGTGGGAA